>NC_047104.1:20301242-20601242 GCF_902500255.1 Thalassophryne amazonica
ACAAAGTGTGCCAACAGTGAAAATTAAACGTTATTAAACAAAACAGTAATAATACCGCACTCATTTTGCACTCATCATAAGGTTAGGATACTATGTCCTCCAGAAGTATTGGAACACTTTGAATTTCACACATTTTAATTTGTTTATGTAATTTTAAATACAAGAAATACAAAAAAATAAAGAATTAAAATTTCTAAAATTATCTTCCTCAAACTCAAACTGAAAGCAAATCTCTAAAACTTGATAAAACCTGTAAATAATAATCAATTTTATTGCCAGTTTTCTTTAGACAAGTCAGGGGATAGAAACATGAACATTTCCAAGTCACTGAATATGTCTTGGACTTTATTTACATCAATTATGAAGAAATACAAATGTTTCTTTCACCAAAACATCAAATCTAGGCTTTCATTCAATTCAATCAATTTTTCATCTCAAATGTATTCTGTCAAATTGTAGCTGAACTTTCAGGTCTTCTTTTAAGAAAATCCTCCTCTACACCACTTCATCAGGAAGCTGTATTTTATATTTTTAATTAATTTATATCAAGTTGTAGAGATTTGCTTTCAGTTTGAGTTAAGGAAGATAATTTTAGGAAAAAAATGTATTTGAAATGGAATAAATAAATTAAAATGTGTGAAATACCAAGTGTTCCATTACTTTTGAAGGCAATTGAGAAACTGTGAGGAGCAACATCTTACATCTCATATATAGTGCAGCAGATAAGAGAATATTTAGAGTGGAATCCTGCAAATGGTGATACAAGCATCAAATTTGGCACAAATAATCCATAGACATGAACTCTTTAAAAAAACTGAATTTTCAAGAGGCAGCCAGGTAGGGGTCAACTGAAGAATTACACAGGCGTCAAAATCAGGGGTGGGCAACTTGTTCCAGAAAGGGCCAAGAGGGTGCAGGTTTTCTTTGCAGCCACTGACTCCACCAGGTGATTTCACTGATTAATATCGCTTTGAGCAGATGGAATCAGTTAATCAGTTGCCCACCCCTGGTCTAAATTAAAAGATGCTCCAATCATATAGAAAACTGTTGTTGTCCATTCAGCTGCTCCCATTTTGTGTTCAGGGTCGCCACAGCGGATACAACCATATCCACATTGATATTTGGCACAAGTTTTACGCCGGATGCCCTTCCTGACGCAAATCCAGTGTTACCTGGAGAAACACACACAGCCGTTGGTGTTCCGAAGAGGTCTCCCATCCAAGTACTAACTAGGTCCCACACTGCTTAGCTTCTGAGATCTGACGGGATCAGGCTTCAGATCGGCTGCTCCAATCGTATAGAAAACTACACCACATTATTTGCCTGATCATAAAGATTCCAAAAAAGGTATATCTTGGACAATCTGTACTGAATGTTATGGAGTTATGAGGTAAAAGCAACAAGAAGAGTGACAAAAGTCAGTTTCAGTTTGTACAGGGGCCAAAAGTTAAAACTGCTCCATTAATTTTGCTCCAGCTGTATTTGTGCTCTGCTTCCTCTTCAGAAGACGTGACGATGGGATTGAGGAGAGGAGACCTCAGGTACCTGAGTACCTGAGTATCCGTCCTGAGTACCTTAAATCTCTGGATGTTGTGGGACTGTCTTGGCTGACACACCTCTGCAACATCGCGTGGCGGTTGGGGACAGTGCCTCTGGATTGGCAGACCGAGGTGGTGGTCCCTCTGTTTAAGAAGGGAGACCGGAGGGTGTGTTCCAACTACAGGGGATCACACTCCTCAGCCTCCCCGGTAAGGTCTATTCCAGAGTACTGGAGAGGAGAATTCGACCGATAGTCGAACCTCGGATTCAGGAGGAGCAGTGTGGTTTCGTCCTGGTCGTGGCACACTGGACCAGCTCTACACGCTCCATCGGGTGCTCGAGGGTTCACTGGAGTTTGCCCAACCAGTCCACATGTGCTTTGTGGATCTGGAGAAGGCGTTTGACCATGTCCCTCGGGGCACCCTGTGGGGGATGCTCCGGGAGTACGGGATCCGAGGTCCTTTGCTAAAGGCTAAGGGCCTGTATGACCACAGCAAGAGCTTGGTTCGCATTGCCAGTAGTAAGTCAAACCTGTTTCCAGTGCACGTTGGCCTCCACCAGGGCTGCCCTTTGTCACCGGTTCTGTTCATTATCTTTATAGACAGAATTTCTAGGCGCAGCCAGGGTGTAGAGGGGGTCTGGTTTGGGAACCACAGAATCTCGTCTTTGCTGTTTGCGGACGATGTGGTTCTGTTGGCTTCATCAAATCAGGACCTTCAGCGTGCACTGGGGGGGTTTGCAGCTGAGTGTGAAGTGTCTGGGATGAAAATCAGCACCTCTAAATCCGAGGCCATGGTTCTCGACTGGAAAAAGGTGCTTTGCCCTCTTCAGGTCGGTGGAGTGTCCTTGCCTCAAGTGGAGGATTTTAAGTATCTCGGGGTGTTGTTCACGAGTGAGGGACCGATGGAGTGTGAGATCGACAGATGGATCGGTGCAGCATCTGGAGTGATGCGGTCGCAGTATAGGACCGTCGTGGTGAAGAGAGAGCTGAGTAGGGGGCAAAGCTCTTGATTTACCGATCGATCTATGTTCCGATCCTCATCTATGGTCATGAGATTTGGCTCATGACCGAAAGAACGAGATCGCGAGTACAAACGGCCGAGATGAGTTTCCTCCGCAGGGTGGCTGGGCGCTCACTTAGAGATAGGGTGAGGAGCTCGGTCACTCGGGAGGAGCTCGGAGTCGAGCCGCTGCTCCTCCATGTCGAAAGGAGCCAGTTGAGGTGGCTTGGACATCTTTTTCGGATGCCCCCTGGACGCCTAGCTGGAGAGGTGTTCCGGGCATGTCCCATCGGGAGGAGGCCCCGGGGAAGACCCAGGACATGCTGGAGGGACTACGTCTCTCGGCTGGCTTGGGAACGCCTTGGGGTTCCCCCGGAGGAGCTGGGGGAGGTGTGTGTGGATCGGAAGGTCTGGGCGGCTTTGCTTGAGCTGCTGCCCCCGCGACCCAACTGCAGATAAAGCGGAAGAAAATGGATGGATGGATGGATGGATGGATGGATGGATGGATGGATGGATGGATGGATGGATGGATGTATTTGTGCTGAATTTGATGCTTGTATCACCATTTGAAGGATTGTTTCAGTTATCTGCTGCACTAATAAGCCAACAACAATAAGACACCCGAATTAAAGGAGAAATGCTGCTTTTAACAACCTGGACCTCATTTCTGACATAAAATATGATTGTTTACTCACCAATATAAGTTTGGGGTGATTAGAAGTCCAGAGTTCAAACGACGTGTTCAGTTCAAATCTGGAGCAGACATTTTTCTTCTTCTACTAAGGTGGATTAGAACATTTTGTGGTACACAGCACTAACTACTGGACAGGAGGAACCCAGCAGTCAATGTGACTCACTGACTTGAAAATGCAGGTCTTTCAACCAGACGTGTAGTGCCATGACATGTCAATCATCTGTGTCCAATTAGATTTCAGGAGAGTCCAGTGAAACCCCGGCTTCTACTCTAGCTCCACCCATGCCAGGAAGTGTTTGACATTTGAACATTTCCTGTTGCACTGTGACTGATAAATTGGCACTTCCTGTTTGAGTGTGAGCTTGCCACTGAGTTCCCGTGAGGTTCCATGGGATCTCGTCTGTCAATCCAGGAAGTGTTTGACATTTGAACATTTCCTGTTTTACTGTGGATTTGAAAATTGGCACTTCCTGTTTAGGACGCCCTGTACTATGAGTGAGCTTCCCGCCGCTGCGCTCATGTAATATTATCGATTTCAGACTCTCTAAACCCATGTTAATACATTGTTGCATTTCTGCTGGGGGTTATGTGAAATTAAGAGTGATGACGGTTAGCAAGTTTGGGTCAACATGTTCCGGGTATCTGCACAGTAAGTTACTGTACTCTTGTTAAGCTATCTGTCTGCACCAAAAGTATATCTTGTAAAACCTAGTGTCTTTCATTATCTTATCATGTGAAAAGACGGAACAGCAGCCATCCTGCCTCCATGTCTTTAAAGTTTGACCTAGTTAGCCACATGGCCTAAACATGACATGGTATTTTTTGATCACGTAAGCACACACATGGATCACTTCTTTATCAATGATGTCAATGGATGTCTATAAAAACCTTACTGTAAACTGTGTTTGGCGTCTCTTTCCCAAACGGCTTCCTGCGTGACCTCAGGACGGTGAGAACCCCAGATCTGGTATGATTAACTCCACATGAAATAAATAAACTGTCCTTTTTGTAACAGAGTCTCATTGATTCAGGACAGACCCAAAGAACTCAGTCTAACAAATTCATAACAAAAAGCTCTATTTTGTTTTCATCTTATCACATGACCTTCTCCCATGCTTCCTCTGGATCATCCAGATGGTTTATTTGTTTATTTATTTGGATCCCCATTAGCTGCAGCTGAGCTGCAGCTATTCTTCCTGGGGTCCACACAAGTCAACAAACAATATACAGAAATCAAAAAATGCATTCAAAAATATATAAAATGAGAAATAATAAAAAAGGGAAAAAACCATAAAACAAAAACAATCAAGTTCCAGTCAACTCAATCATCACATGTCATCTATTCACATACACAAAAAACCCATCTATAAATTATCAAAAGCAATAACCAGATTGCTTGTTATGTCCACAAATATCGTTTTAGAAATACCTTAAAAGAACATTCATTTGAAATGAGTTTGATGCGTTCTGGTAATGAATTCCATTCCTTCATACCCCTAAATATGACAGCGTTCTTTATGGCATTAGTCCTGGCTACAAGCAGCATAAAGTTTCCCACCACAGCATGTCTGGTTATGTATGCATGATTTTCTGAACTGAAAGAGAAATTCCTAAACAAAATACACGGTAACTTAGTGACAATAATCTTTCTGGTAAAAATGATCAGTGAATATAAAAGTCTATCTTTAACTACCATCCAGTTTAAATTTTTATGCATTGTAATAGTATTTGTCCTATAACTGCAGTTGAGTGCTATACGAGCAACCTTATTCTGAATAATCTGTAAATTATTTATCATTTCCTCAGAGGCATTTGGGCAATAGTCCAGATATACTAATAATAATGCTTTAATAGCATAATTCAAAGTTGTACAACTTAAAAAACTTCCTTGTCTTCTTATAATCAATAAACCCCTGCCCATTTTTACAGAAATATAATTTATATGTTTTTTCCATGATAATTTTGAGTCTACCATTACACCCAGCAGCTTAGTTTCATCTACTTGATTTATTCTCATTATTAATTTTAATGTTTAATACAGGATTTTTCATAATAACATGACTTGAACCAATAATCATACAGTTAGTCTTTACTGTATTTAACACTAACTTATTGGACATTACCCAGTCAACTACCTTGTGCAATTCCATATTTAAAACAGCTTCCAAGTCATTGTGTGAGCGTGCTGATGTATAATTGGTTGAATCATCAGCATACATTACTATACTAACTTTATCAAAGATATATGGTAAATCATTCGTGAAAATTGTAAATAATAGGGGACTGAGGCAACTGCCTTGTGGCACTCCATATACTACACTCCTGGTGCCAGAAAAGCTGCCATTAAAAAAACACTGTCTGAGTCCTGTTAGATAGATAACTATAAAACCAAGTAAGAGGCGATAGCTCAAAACCATATCCAACACGTTTTGCTAACAAAAACTCATGGTCAGTGATATCAAAAGCAGCAGAGAAATCGAGAAACACAGTGCCAACTATATTCTTCTTATCAACCTCTCTGAGCCAATCATCATACATCTGAGTCAACGCCGTGGCAGTGGAGTGACTCTGGAAGTCCATGATTAAATTATTCGACAAAAAATAGTTACTGATTTGCTCATATACAATAGACTCCATGATTTTTCCTAACACAGGTAGAATAATTATTGGTCGACTGTTTAAAGTCGAGAATGGAATTTCCTTATTTTTCAGTAGTGGAATAATTTTAGCCTGTTTCCACACATACGGACATGTATTGTAAGCAAAACAGAGGTTTATTATATGAACAGTAATGGGAACGATACAATCGGCTGCTAGTCTGAGAAGCCTACTGTTAAGACCGTCAATACCCGGGGGTCACTGGTGAACTTCAAACGGGCCTGGACATGTGCTGGCTTGAGCAGAGGGACCTTGCTGCCCTGCAGGATTTTAAACCATGACGGCGTAGTGTGTTACTAATGTAATCTTTGTGACTGTGGTCCCAGCAATCTTCAGGTCATTGACCAGGCCCTCCCGTCTGGTCCTGACCTTTCTCAGACTCATCCTTACCCACGAGGCGAGATCTTGCATGAAGCCCCAGACCGAGGAAGATTGATAGTCATCTTGTGTTTCTTTCATTTTCGAATAATTACGCCAACAGGGGTTATCTTCTCACCAAGCTGCTTGCCTGTTGTCCTGTAGCCCATCCCAGACTTGTGCAGGTCTACAATTTTGTTCCTGGTGTCCTTACATGAGCTCTTTGGTCTTGGCCATGGTGGATAGGTTGGAGTGTGACTGACTAAATGTGTGGACAGGTGTCTTTTATACAGATAACAAGTTCAAACAGGTAGGAGGGCTTCTTAAAGAAAAAAAAAAAACAGGTCCGTGAGAACCAGAATTCTTGTTGGTTGGTGGGTCATCAAATATTTATTTCATGCAATTAAATGAAAATTAATTCATTAAAAATCATACAATGTGATTTTCTGAAAATTCTTTTTAGATTCTGTCTCTCACAGTTGAAGTGTACGTATGATAAACGTTACAGACCTCTCCATTCTTTGTAGGTGGGAAATCAGCAGTAGATTAAATACTTATTGGCCTCACTGTAAATACATACTCCTGACATTTGATCACATCTGATTTAGTTTATGAAAAGGCACTTCTAACAGGACTTTGGCCTTGAATTTTTTTTTCCAAGGCAAAATTTTGTGGAAACTACTGTTGGTGGAGGTTTGCGCTCTACAAGCGCGGTGCTCTAGTTTGATTTTTTTATTCCAAGCTTTCATTGCATGACTCCACTTTTTTCTATTCAGGATATCTGTCAGAGCTATCAGAGGTGGATAAATTCAGTGGCAGACGTGTCCTACCTTGCCGTGACCCTTCATCAGCACAATGCTGCAGATGACGAAGGCCTGCATGTTGCTGCAGGAATGCATCAGGTGGCCGGAGCTAAGCGATCGAGGAGGATGCTGCACACAAAACACGAACATAAAAATCCGACATCATGATTCTCTTTCAGTCAGCAAAAATAGTCAGTACACAACTTCTTACAGAGGAATTTGGCATTTCTTTCTTTTCTATCTTTAGGTTTATAATTTCTTCCTCTTCTTGAGATGGGAGATATGAAAAATACTTTTCTGTCTCTGTGTCTGAATGTAATGGTGCAAAGCATAAATCATTTAAAAGTGTACAATGATTTGGAAACTGTAAAGACCAGTGAGATGTACCTATGATGTTAGATCAACAACAAAAACTGGTGCAGAACATTAAATTACTTTAGTTTTGCAAACCTCACAACAATTGTGCTTTTTCTCGCTGCAGAAATGTGGCGGTGATCCTGCCACAGATATCAGGGTGCTTTCCTAAAATCAGGAAAACATCGTGTGAAACAGCACCACCCTCACCACAGGTGAGGCAGTGCTACTACACTAATTCAGTGTAATTTTATCTTAGCTACTGTAGGTCCGGCCCTCCCTGAAACCCCACCCCTGAAGCAGGGCTTCGCCTGCATGAAGCTATGCACATTCTGGACTTGAATATGACTGACATGAACCTTAGACCAGTCACTGATCTATTCTCTTTTTGCCTTGGATGCTGAATATGTAACTGCGTCCGGCTCACGATGGATTCTGAGGCTTCTGGCACTTGCATGAAATCAAGCAGATCCTTCCAGCAGCCTTGTCTGTGAGAACATATACGAGGTCTTGATGCTGTCAAGACAAAGACAATCTCACACCTGCAAATACTGTGGAAATGAGGACTAAGACTGGCTGTGCTCAGTTTTATACCTGCTTTCAGTGCGTCATCGTGAGTGTTTCGTTTAAAGCGTCACGCTTGAAGTTCACTTCATTTTTCTTTGTTAGTTTCAGTTTTGTTTCATTCCTTTCATTCAGTCCTTCATTGACATCTTTGCAGACGTCAACAAATTTCAGGTTAAGTTCTGTTTGAGGTCGCTTGATTCGTAGGCTTTTCAGTGATGGGAAAAGTCCAGAACTTGACTTTTTGATTTTTTACCCTTTATCCAGCTATTGCCATTGCCGTGTGACCGGGGCTTAAGGAGTGTCCCCGTAAGAAGCATTTCAAGGTCCTGGAGTGGCTGAGCCAGTCTCCAGACCTGAACTCAATAGAAAATCTTTGGAGCTGAAACTCGACACCTGAAAGATCTGGAGAAGATCTGTATGGAGGAGTGGACCAAAATCCCTGCTGCAGTGTGCAAACTTGGTCAAGAACTACAGGAAACATCTGACCGTAATTGCAAACAACGGTTTCTGTACCAAAAATTTATATACTTATTTCATACAATAAAATGCTAATTAATTTTTTAAAATCATACAATGTTTTTCTGATTTTTTTTTTTTTAGAGTCTGTCTCTCACAGTTGAAATGTACGTACCTATGATAAAAATTACAGACCTCTTCATTCTTTGTGGGTGGGAAAACCTGCAAAATCAACATTAGATCAAATACTTATTTGCCTCACTGGGTGTGTATATATATATTGCACTGGGATGCCAATTAAACAAGTGAAAATTATAAAGAAGACAATAAGATCTTAATAATTAGACACCTCCGTGTTGGAAACCATTCGGAAGATTCAGACGGCTTTCGGTGGCTTTTCAGTCGAGTGAGTATACGAGAAATTGTGTAACAGCTGGGCATGTCACAACTTGTCCTGTGAGACTTCCAACACGGACGTGCTTTTTGTTGCGCGCCATTGCGGCTCCGTCCCGACGCGCGAATTCTTCCGCACGTCTTTCATTACAAAATCTCCTCTAACAGTGGAATGTGCCGCAAAAGTGCTGATGTCCAACTCTTCAGCAATTTCTCTGGTAGTCACACGACGTGCCGGATCAACACAGCCTTCACTTTGGAAATGATCTGGTCGTTTCAGCCTGTCGATGGCCGCTCGGAGCACGTCGCCCTCCGCCGGTGTGGGCCGTCTTTAATCTGGTTGTAATGGTCCTTAATCTGTGTGACGCTGATAGAATCTTCACCAAAAGCCATCTGAATTTTCCGAATGATTTCCACCTGGCTGTCTGTCACAGTTTCTGAAAAAATTTTCATGGAGCAAAGCGGCAGTCGCTCAGCCATTTCCCTGACAATGAAAATCCGACGAGGGGGCTGGACCAGTGCTCACTCAAAGCCTGCCCACAGGCGAATGACGCAACCGACAGGCGTGAAAAAACTCACGCATGCGAACGAATGCTCAAGCATATAGTTTTTGAAAAAAAAAAGGTCCGTTACTTTTCGGACAGACCTCGTATGGATGTGATGGTGTTCAGTGAAGACAGGTAAAAGAATGTCTGTGTACAAAATCTAAGCAATAGTTTAAAAGATGATGAATATAATGCAATGATAAAATACCCTCGGCTGTATGAGCATAAAAATAGGAAACAATGTGACCTTCTGACCTCTTAAAATAGGCTAAGGTTAGCCATAAGCAACCAGGTAAGTTTTAAATGCAGTTAAAGCCATTTTTATTCACTCAGCTAAGGGAAGAGGAACTCAACCCTTATATTTGCTATTAATGTGACAAATGTTTAGCCTGTCTTAGTCCACTGTTTTGCTAGCCCTAACTTTGGTGCTAGATTTGTTGCTGTGTGTACATATCTATAGGTATACAGTTGCTATTTACACTCACTAATTATTAAGGTCTTATTGTCTTCTTTATAATTTTCACTTGTTTAATTGGTATCCCAGTGCAATATATATATATATATATATATATATATATATATATATATATATATATATATATATATATATATATATACACACACACACACACACACACACACACACACACACACACACACACACACACACACACACACACACACACACACACACACACACACACAGAGAGAGGCAAATAAGTATTTGATCTAATGTTGATTTTGCAGGTTTTCCCACCCACAAAGAATGAAGAGGTCTGTAATTTTTATCATAGGTACGTACACTTCAACTGTGAGAGACAGACTCTAAAAAAAAAAAAAAAAAAATCAGAAAAACACATTGTATGATTTTAAAAAAATAATTAGCATTTTATTGTATGAAATAAGTATATAAATATTTGGTACAGAAACCTTTGTTTGCAATTACAGTCAGATGTTTCCTGTAGTTCTTGACCACACTTTGCACACTGCAGCAGGGATTTTGGTCCACTCCTCCATACAGATCTTCTCCGGATCTTTCAGGTGTCGAGTTTCAGCTCCAAAGATTTTCTATTGAGTTCAGGTCTGGAGACTGGCTCAGCCACTTCAGGACCTTGAAATGCTTCTTACGGGGACACTCCTTAAGCCCCGGTCACACGGCAATGGCAATAGCTGGATGATGGGTAAAAAGTCAAAAAGTCAAGTTCTGTACTTTTCCCATCACTGAAAAGCCTACAAATCAAGCGACCTCAAACAGAACTTAACCTGAAATTTGGTGACGTCTGCAAAGATGTCAATGAAGGACTGAATGAAAGGAATGAAACAAAATCGAAACTAACAAAAGAAAAATGAAGTGAACTTCAAGCTTGATGCTTTAAACGAAACATTCACGATGATGCACTGAAAGCAGGTATAAAACTGAGCCAGTCTTAGTCCTCATTTCCACAGTATTTGCAGGTGTGAGATTGTCTTTGTCTTGACAACATCAAGTTTTGTTTGTCATAACATTCTGAGTTCTCGTGGTATGTCTGTACCTTGTTGTACACCTTGTCTGTGATAATAATTGTCCTGATGAGTAATTTTGACTAGTCCATGGCATCAGCCACGGGGAACTGTCCATGTCAGACAAAGGCTACTCCTGAAGACACACACACACAGGCCAGCCACAAACAGTTGAAACGTGCATAAATAGGTAAAGTAGTTGATAAAACGTTCTTAACGCTATTGTTTTTGTATGCTACATTGCTTTTTCATCCCAAAAATGAATGAATCATTAGCAATATAAGGATGTATCTTTGAGTTTGACAAAGCTTTAGTTATTGATTCGTTCAGATATCCTTGCATTCTTCAACCTTCCTTCAATATATCAGACTTGGGAGGGGAAACAAAGTTGGACAAAAGTCAAACAAAATGCTAACGTTAAGAAAACTAAGCAAAGAAACCGTCAAAAATAAAAGCAAAACAAAATATGGATGAATTGAGGTTGTCGCGGTATTCGTTCAAATTTTTCAACAGTTTAAAAATTCTGACGAAGCACCAGCTGCAGGAGAGAAGCTGAACGAAGGTTAAATGATACCCCCGAAAGTCAACGAAAGTCCAGATTTCTTGTTTCTTTTGGGCTTCATTGTCCTTTGTTAATGCCGTGTGGCCAGGGTTTTAGTTGCCCTGGCTGTGTGCTTCAGGTTACTGTCATGCTGGAAGACCCAGCCATGATGGAAAGGAAGTTGTTTGCCAAAATGCCAAAATACATGACCCCATCCATCCTCCCTTCAATAGGTCAAGGTCAAGGTCAGGTTTATTTATAAAGCACATTTACAAACAGTCAACACTGCCCCAAAGTGCTGTACAATAAAAAGATTTAAAATTATATTGACAGTAAAAGATGTGGCAGTGTTCAGCTCATCTTGTATTAAAAGCCAGTGCAAAAAGATATGTCTTCAAAAGAGTCTTAAAAGAATCAACTGAAGGAGCCAGTCGGACATTCAATGGCAGAGAGTTCCAGAGCTTGGGCCCCGCAACAGCAAAGGCTCTCTCTCCCCTGGTCCTTAGCTTAGATCTGGGACAGACCAGTAAACTCTGGTCCGCGGAGCGAAGAGCTCTTCCTGGAGTATGCAATGACAGCATATCAGATAAATAGAATGGGGCTTGACCGTGAATTGATTTAAAAACAAGCAACAAAATCTTAAAATCAATTCTAAAAGCAACAGGTAATCAGTGCAGTGAAGCTAAAACAGGAGAAATGTGTTGCTGCCGTTTGGCTCCAGTGAGCAGACGCGCAGCTGCATTTTGCACCATCTGGAGACGATGCAAAGACGACTGATTAAGACCAACATACAAAGAATTGCAGTAGTCTAAACGAGACGTGATCAAGGCGTGCACAACCTGTTCCAGCTGATTTGGGGGCAGGTAACGCTTGATTTTACTTAAAAGTCTAAGCTGGAAGAAGCTTGTTTTGACCACTGTGTTGATCTGCTTCTCGAATTTAAAAGAGCTGTCCATAAAAACACCAAGGGTCTTAGCAGATGAACGACAGTAGGAGGCGAGTAGACCAAGGGCAGAAAGGTCAAGGTCACCAAAGACCACAATCTCTGTTTTGCTTTCATTTAGATTCAAAAAGTTTAAAGACATCCAGTCTTTGACTTCTTGAAAGCAAGTCTGTAGGATGGTAGATGAGTTTGTTTTATAATCAATCAATTCAATCAATTTTATTTATATAGCGCCAAATCACAACAAACAGTTGCCCCAAGGCGCTTTATATTGTAAGGCAAGGCCATACAATAATTACGTAAAAACCCCAATGGTCAAAACGACCCCCTGTGAGCAAGCACTTGGCGACAGTGGGAAGGAAAAACTCCCTTTTAACAGGAAGAAACCTCCAGCAGAACCAGGCTCAGGGAGGGGCAGTCTTCTGCTGGGACTGGTTGGGGCTGAGGGAGAGAACCAGGAAAAAGACATGCTGTGGAGGGGAGCAGAGATCAATCACTAATGACTAAATGCAGAGTGGTGCATACAGAGCAAAAAGAGAAAGAAACACTCAGTGCATTATGGGAACCCCCCAGCAGTCTAAGTCTATAGCAGCATAACTAAGGGATGGTTCAGGGTCACCTGATCCAGCCCTAACTATAAGCTAGCAAAAAGGAAAGTTTTAAGCCTAATCTTAAAAGTAGAGAGGGTGTCTGTCTCCCTGATCCGAATTGGGAGCTGGTTCCACAGGAGAGGAGCCTGAAAGCTGAAGGCTCTGCCTCCCATTCTACTCTTACAAACCCTAGGAACTACAAGTAAGCCTGCAGTCTGAGAGCGAAGCGCTCTATTGGGGTGATATGGTACTATGAGGTCCCTAAGATAAGAAGGGACCTGATTGTTCAAAACCTTATAAGTAAGAAGAAGAATTTTAAATTCTATTCTAGAATTAACAGGAAGCCAATGAAGAGAGGCCAATATGGGTGAGATATGCTCTCTCCTTCTAGTCCCCGTCAGTACTCTAGCTGCAGCATTTTGAATTAACTGAAGGCTTTTCAGGGAACTTTTAGGACAACCTGATAATAATGAATTACAATAGTCCAGCCTAGAGGAAATAAATGCATGAATTAGTTTTTCAGCATCACTCTGAGACAAGACCTTTCTAATTTTAGAGATATTGCGTAAATGCAAAAAAGCAGTCTTACATATTTGTTTAATATGCACTTTGAATGACATATACTAATCAAAAATGACTCCAAGATTTCTCACAGTATTACTAGAGGTCAGGGTAATGCCATCCAGAGTAAGGATCTGGTTAGACACCATGTTTCTCAGATTTGTGGGGCCAAGTACAATAACTTCAGTTTTATCTGAGTTTAAAAGCAGGAAATTAGAGGTCATCCATGTCCTTATGTCTGTAAGACAATCCTGCAGTTTAGCTAATTGGTGTGTGTCCTCTGGCTTCATGGATGGATAAAGCTGGGTATCATCTGCATAACAATGAAAATTTAAGCAATGCCGTCTAATAATACTGCCTAAGGGAAGCATGTATAAAGTGAATAAAATTGGTCCAAGCACAGAACCTTGTGGAACTCCATAATTAACCTTAGTCTGTGAAGAAGATTCCCCATTTACATGAACAAATTGTAATCTATTAGATAAATATGATTCAAACCACCGCAGCGCAGTGCCTTTAATACCTATGGCATGCTCTAATCTCTGTAATAAAATTTTATGGTCAACAGTATCAAAAGCAGCACTGAGGTCTAACAGAACAAGCACAGAGATGAGTCCACTGTCTGAGGCCATAAGAAGATCATTTGTAACCTTCACTAATGCTGTTTCTGTACTATGATGAATTCTAAAACCTGTTGATGGTTTGGATGAAGTAACTAATGAAAATAACTCAGACAGAACAATCGGAGAGAAAGAGTCTAACCAAATACCGGCATCACTGAAAGCAGCCAAAGATAACGATACGTCTTTGGGATGGTTATGAGTAATTTTTTCTCTAATAGTTAAAATTTTATTAGCAAAGAAAGTCATGAAGTCATTACTAGTTAAAGTTAAAGGAATACTCGGCTCAATAGAGCTCTGACTCTTTGTCAGCCTGGCTACAGTGCTGAAAAGAAACCTGGGGTTGTTCTTATTTTCTTCAATTAGTGATGAGTAGTAAGATGTCCTAGCTTTACGGAGGGCTTTTTTATAGAGCAACAGACTCTTTTTCCAGGCTAAGTGAAGATCTTCTAAATTAGTGAGACGCCACTTCCTCTCCAACTTACGGGTTATCTGCTTTAAGCTGCGAGTTTGTGAGTTATACCATGGAGTCAGGCACTTCTGATTTAAAGCTCTCTTTTTCAGAGGAGCTACAGCATCCAAAGTTGTCTTCAATGAGGATGTAAAACTACTGACGAGATACTCTATCTCACTTACAGAGTTTAGGTAGCTACTCTGCACTGTGTTGGTATATGGCATTAGGGAACATAAAGAAGGAAACATATCCTTAAACCTAGTTACAGCGCTTTCTGAAAGACTTCTAGTGTAATGAAACTTATTCCCCACTGGTAGTCCATCAGAGTAAATGTAAATGTTATTAAGAAATGATCAGACAGAAGGGAGTTTT
This sequence comes from Thalassophryne amazonica, assembly GCF_902500255.1. Classification (NCBI taxonomy): domain Eukaryota; kingdom Metazoa; phylum Chordata; class Actinopteri; order Batrachoidiformes; family Batrachoididae; genus Thalassophryne; species Thalassophryne amazonica. The sequence continues at coordinate 20,316,191 of NC_047104.1, forward strand.
CAGGGAATACTGTTAAGTCTTCAATTTCCATACCATAAGTCAGAACAAGATCTAAGATATGATTAAAGTGGTGGGTGGACTCATTTACATTTTGAGCAAAGCCAATTGAGTCTAATAATAGATTAAATGCAGTGTTGAGGCTGTCATTCTCAGCATCTGTGTGGATGTTAAAATCGCCCACTATAATTATCTTATCTGAGCTAAGCACTAAGTCAGACAAAAGTTCTGAAAATTCACAGAGAAACTCACAGTAACGACCAGGAGGACGATAGATAACAACAAATAAAACTGGTTTTTGGGACTTCCAATTTGGATGGACAAGACTAAGAGTCAAGCTTTCAAATTAATTAAAGCTCTGTCTGGGTTTTTGATTAATTAATAAGCTGGAATGGAAGATTGCTGCTAATCCTCTGCCTCGGCCCGTGCTACGAGCGTTCTGGCAGTTAGTGTGACTCGAGGGTGTTGACTCATTTAAACTAACATATTCATCCTGCTGTAACCAGGTTTCTGTAAGGCAGAATAAATCAATATGTTGATCAATTATTATATAATTTACTAACAGGGACTTAGAAGAGAGAGACCTAATGTTTAATAGACCACATTTAACTGTTTTAGTCTGTGGTGCAGTTGAAGGTGCTATATTATTTTTTCTTTTTGAATTTTAATGCTTAAATAGATTTTTGCTGGTTATTGGTAGTCTGGGAGCAGGCACCGTCTCTACGGGGATGGGGTAATGAGGGGATGGCAGGGGGAGAGAAGCTGCAGAGAGGTGTGTAAGACTACAACTCTGCTTCCTGGTCCCAACCCTGGATAGTCACGGTTTGGAGAATTTAAGAAAATTGGCCAGATTTCTAGAAATGAGAGCTGCTCCATCCAAAGTGGGATGGATGCCGTCTCTCCTAACAAGACCAGGTTTTCCCCAGAAGCTTTGCCAATTATCTATGAAGCCCACCTCATTTTTTGGACACCACTCAGACAGCCAGCAATTCAAGGAGAACATGCGGCTAAACATGTCACTCCCGGTCCGATTGGGTAGGGGCCCAGAGAAAACTACAGAGTCCGACATTGTTTTTGCAAAGTTACACACCGATTCAATGTTAATTTTAGTGACCTCCAATTGGCGTAACCGGGTGTCATTACTGCCGACGTGAATTACAATCTTACCAAATTTACGCTTAGCCTTAGCCAGCAGTTTCAAATTTCCTTCAATGTCGCCTGCTCTGGCCCCCGGAAGACAACTGACTATGGTTGCTGGTGTCGCTAACTTCACATTTCTCAAAACAGAGTCGCCAATAACCAGAGTTTGTTCCTCGGCGGGTGTGTCGCCGAGTGGGGAAAAATGGTTAGAAATGTGAACAGGTTGGCGGTGTACACGGGACTTCTATTTAGGGCTACGCTTCCTCCTCACAGTCACCCAGTCGGCCTGCTTTCCCGGCTGCTCGGGATCTGCCAGAGGGAAACTAATGGCGGCTAAGCTACCTTGGTCCGCACCGACTACAGGGGCCTGGCTAGCTGTAGAATTTTCCACGGTGCGGAGCCGAGTCTCCAATTCGCCCAGCCTGGCCTCCAAAGCTACGAATAAGCTACACTTATTACAAGTACCATTACTGCTAAAGGAGGCCGAGGAATAACTAAACATTTCACACCCAGAGCAGAAAAGTGCGGGAGAGACAGGAGAAGCCGCCATGCTAAACCGGCTAAGAGCTAGTAGCTGCGCTAAGCTAGCGGATTCCTAAAAACACGCAAAGTGAATAACGTGTAAATAATTTAGAGGTGATTCAGCAGAGGGAGTGCTTTAGTTAAGGCACGTGAAGATAACACTGTGAAACAAATCGTTATCTAGGTAACTAGATCAATCTAACTGTGCAGATTAAACAGCTAACAGATACAGCAAAACACCGCTGTGCTCCGGAACAGGAAGTGATATAATACCGCAGTGAGAGCCAACCACCAGTAGAGGCAAGCCCTCACAGTGCAGTCGTCCTGTCCCCTTTGCAGAAAAGCACCCCCAAAAATTATGTTTCCACCCTCATGCTTCATTGTTGGCACGGTGTTCTTAGGGTTGTTCTCAACTTCCAAACACAGTGAGTGAAGTTACCAAAACACTCTTTTTCTCTATCTTCACCCATGCCTCCACTGGATCATCCAGATGGTCACTGGTGAACTTCAAACGGGCCTGGACATGTGCTGGCATGAGTAGGGGGACCTTGCTGCCCTGCAGGATTTTAAACCATGAAGGCGTAGTGTGTTACTAATGTAATCTTTGTGACTATGGTCCCAGCTCTCTTCAGGTCATTGACCAGGTCCTCCCAAGTACTTCTGGGCTTTCTCAAAAACATCGTTACTCCACGAGGTGAGATCTTGCATGGAGCCCCAGATCAAGAAAGATTGACCATCGTCTTGTGTGCCTTCCATTTTTGAATAATTATGCCAACGGTTGTTGTCTTCTCATCAAGCCGCTTGCCTGTTGTCCTGTAGCCCATCCCAGCCTTGTGCAGGTCTACAATTTTGTCCCTTGTGTCCTTAGACAGCTCTTTGGTCCTGGCCATTGTGGATAGTTTGGAGTGTGAATGATCGAGTGTGTGGACAGGTGTCGTTTATACAGTTAGCAAGTTCAAACAGGTGCAATTAATACAGATAAAGAGTGCAGAATAGGACTTCTTAAAGAAAAACTAACAGGTCTGTGAGAGCCAGAATTTCGCTGGTTGGTAGGTGATCAAATATTTATTTCATGCAATTAAGTGCAAATTAATTAATTAAAAATCATACAATATGATTTTCTGAAAATTCTTTTTGGATTCTGTCTCTCACAGTTGAAGTGTACCTACGATAAAAATTACAGACCTCTACATTCTCTGTAGGTGGGAAATCGGCAGTGGATCAAATACTTATTTGCCTCACTGTAAATACATTTGATCACATCTAATTTAGTTCATGAAAATCCACTTTTATATCGTAAGTGTTTATGCTTAATTGTGTTATCCGTGTGTCATTGATGTATTCACATTTCTATGTTTATTTTGATGTTGCAGAATAAACTCAATTAATCTGTTGTGAAAGTGTAGGTACACGGACCCACAACAGGGGGCGCAATGAACGGACAATGGAGAAAGGTGAATAACAAGTTTTACTGTTGTGAAATTAGCACAACTGATACAATAATTCACAATTTGGAGGTGTAAGCCGAAATCTGCTGGTGTCCTGTGGGCAGGCCCGAAGGTAGGAGACGTCCGTCCTAGTCGAACCGGAACCACCCAGATTTCCTCTGCCACCGAAACCCAGAAGTACTGGAACCGCCAAGTCCCGAATTCCCAGGTGGCCACTGCCTTCGCTCGTCGGATCCGGTACTGCTGGCGGGAAAGAACACAAACACACAGGTTGGGATGCGACCGCACCCAGTAGATGAGAGGGGCAAGCCGCCTCCACCTCTTGTCACAATAAGCAGGAAGGTGAGTACTTATCCGATCACTCGGCTTTCGGTAGTCAGCTGTCCTGAAAGGTTTAACAAGTATTATAGTATTATACTTAAATAAGCTGCAGAGAAGATTACCTTAGGCTCAAGGCGATATCTCGGCACTGAGGTGGAGACGCTGTCCTGCTGATATACTCCGTCCTGAGTGCAGTCAGCTGTGTCCAGTAATGGGTGACAGCTGTCACCCTGACAGCCTTCGTCGGCGGCAGCGCCCTCTGGTGCCTGGAGCCCGCACTCCAGGCAGGGCGCCCTCTGGTGGTGGTGGGCCAGCAGTACCTCCTCTTCAGCGGCCCACACAACAGGACCCCCCCCTCAACGGGCGCCTCCTGGCGCACGACCGGGCTTGTCCGGATGGCGTCGGTAGAAGTCGGCCAGGAGGGCCGGGTCCAGGATGAAGCCCTTCTTCACCCAGGAGCGCTCCTCGGGGCCGTACCCCTCCCAGTCCACCAGGTACTGAAAACCCCGGCCCATTCGACGGACATCGAGGAGCCGGCGCACGGTCCAAGCCGGTTCCCCGTCGATGATCCGGGCAGGAGGTGGTGCCGGACCCGGGGTGCAGAGGGGTGAGGTGTGATGGGGTTTTATCCGGGAGACGTGAAACACTGGGTGAATCCGCAGTGAGGCTTCAGCTTCCGGGATTGATGACTTTGACGACCTTGAAGGGACCGATGTATCGTTCTTGGAGCTTGGGGGAGTCCACTTGAAGGGGAATGTCCTTGGTGGACAACCACACTGCCTGCCCAGGACGGTACGTGGGGGCCGGGGCCCGCCGCCGGTCTGCATGTGTCTTCGCCCTCGTCCGGGCCTTCAACAAAGCAGAGCGGGCAGCACGCCACACCCGACGGCACTTCCGTAGGTGGGCCTGGACCGAGGGCACACCGACCTCTCCCTCGACCACCGGAAACAAGGGGGGCTGATACCCCAAGCACACCTCAAACGGGGAGAGGCCGGTGGCTGACGACACTTGGCTGTTGTGGGCGTACTCGATCCAGGCCAGGTGGGTACTCCAGGCCGTCGGGTGCGCGGCTGTCACACAGCGTAGTGTCTGCTCCAATTCTTGGTTGGCCCGCTCTGCTTGCCCGTTGGTCTGGGGGTGGTACCCGGACGAAAGGCTGACCGAGGCCCCCAGTTCCCGGCAGAAGCTCCTCCAGACATGTGAGGTGAACTGGGGACCGCGATCGGAGACGATGTCTGATGGTATGCCATGCAGACGGACGACGTGGTGGACCAGGAGGTCCGCTGTCTCCTGGGCCGTAGGGAGCTTCGGGAGGGCCACGAAGTGGGCCGCCTTGGAGAAACGGTCCACTATCGTGAAGACGACGGTGTTTCCCTGGGACGGCGGGAGACCCGTGACGAAGTCCAGGCCGATGTGGGACCAGGGGCGATGAGGCACGGGCAGTGGCTGTAGCTGCCCTGAGGTCTTCTGGTGATTGGCCTTGCCCCTGGCGCAGGTGGTACAAGCCTGGACATAGTCCCGGACGTCGGTCTCCAGGGATGCCCACCAGAAGCGTTGCCGGACGACTGCCACGGTCCTTCGCACCCCTGGGTGACAGGAGAGCTTAGAACCGTGACAGAAGTCTAGGACTGCGGCCCTGGCCTCTGGTGGGACGTATAGTTTGTTCTTTGGTCCGTTTCCGGGGTCCGGGACACGGGTCAGGGCCTCCCGGACGGTCTTCTCCACGTCCCAGGTGAGGGCGGCCACGATAGCGGACTCCGGGATGATGGGATCCGGGGGATCCGACGGTTCCGTTCTGACCTCCTCTTCGTGCACCCGGGACAATGCATCCGATCGCTGGTTCTTGGTCCCGGGGCGGTAGGTAATCCGGAAGTCAAAACGGCCAAAGAACAATGACCAGCGGGCTTGCCTGGGGTTCAGACGCTTAGCGGTCCTGATGTACTCCAGGTTCCGATGGTCAGTGAAAACCGTGAATGGCACGGCTGTTCCCTCCAACAGATGTCTCCACTCTTCGAGGGCCTCTTTCACAGCAAGGAGTTCCCGATTGCCGACGTCATAATTCCGTTCAGCGGGGGTCAACCTGCGAGAAAAATAGGCACACGGGTGAAGGACCTTATCGGTCTTCCCGCTCTGGGAGAGCACCGCTCCTATCCCTGAGTCCGAGGCATCCACTTCAACCACTAACTGGCGGCTAGGATCGGGCTGCACCAGAACTGGTGCAGACGAGAAGCGCCGTTTCAACTCCTTGAACGCGGCCTCGCACCGGTCCGACCAGGTGAAGGGAACTTTTGGAGAGGTCAGGGCTGTCAGGGGGCTAACTACCTGACTGTAGCCCTTAATGAACCTCCTGTAGAAATTAGCGAAGCCGAGGAACTGTTGCAGCTTCCTACGGCTAGTGGGTTGGGGCCAATCTCTCACCGCCGCAACCTTGGCCGGATCCGGGGCGACGGAGTTAGAGGAGATGATAAACCCCAGGAAGGACAAAGAAGTGCGGTGGAACTCACACTTCTCGCCCTTCACAAACAGACGGTTCTCCAACAACCGCTGCAGGACCTGACGGACATGCCGGACATGAGTCTCAGGATCCGGGGAAAAGATGAGTATATCGTCTAGATATACGAAGACAAACCGGTGCAGGAAGTCCCGCAAGACATCGTTTACCAACGCTTGGAAGGTCGCGGGAGCATTAGTGAGACCGAACGGCATGACCAGGTACTCAAAATGACCTAAGGGGGTGTTGAATGCCGTCTTCCATTCGTCTCCCTTCCGAATCCGAACCAAATGATACGCATTCCTAAGATCCAGCTTGGTGAACATCTCGGCTCCATGCAGGGGGGTGAACACCGAATCTAACAAGGGCAACGGGTATCGATTGCGAACCGTGATCTCGTTCAACCCCCTATAATCAATGCATGGACGAAGCCCGCCATCCTTTTTACCCACAAAAAAGAAACCTGCGCCCATCGGTGAGGTGGAATTCCGGATCAACCCGGCAGCTAATGAGTCCCGGATGTAGGTCTCCATGGATTCGCGTTCCGGCCGTGAGAGGTTGTACAGCCTACTGGACGGAAACTCACTGCCTGGAACCAAATCAATGGCACAATCATACGGGCGGTGGGGTGGTAGCGTGAGGGCCAGATCCTTGCTGAACACGTCAGCGAGGTCATGGTACTCCGCTGGCACCGCCTTCAGATTGGGCGGGACTCGGACCTCCTCCTTAGCTTGGGAGCCAGGAGGAACCGAGGAACCGAGACACTCCCGATGGCAGGTTTCGCTCCACTGTACCACTACCCCGGACGGCCAATCAATCCGGGGATTGTGCTTCAGCATCCATGGAAACCCTAAAACCACACGGGAGGTGGCCTGAGTCACGAAGAACTCGATCACCTCCCGGTGGTTACCTGACACCACCAGAGTTACTGGAGGTGTCTTGTGCGTGATTGGTGGGAGTAGGGAGCCGTCTAGTGCCCGAACCTGCACAGGCGAGGTAAGAGCCACCAGAGGGAGCCCTATCTCCCTGGCCCATCTGCTGTCAAGCAGATTCCCCTCAGAGCCCGTGTCCACCAGTGCTGGGGCCTTCAGGGTTGAATCCTCATACAGGATCGTGACTGGGAGTCGTGTAGCAATGTGGGTGTGTCCCACGTGCATGTTTTGGCCCACCCCTGGCCCAGTCTCTAGGGGCGGGCGTTGGAGTTTAACCGCTCGGGGCAGTCGTTTGCCATATGCTCACTCGAGCCACAAACATAACAAGCTCCGTGGGCCCGCCTCCTTTGTGCTTCAGGTGCCCTAAATGTTGCCCTGCTCGTGTCCATAGCTTCGTCAGCAGGGGGAGCCGTAAGCGCACGGAGCGCCGGAACAGAGGAGCGTGGGGACGGCGGAACTCGACCGGACCCGGAAGGGAGAGGGACGACCCGTGCCTGGCCACGCCCTTCGCCTCGCTCCCGGCGACGTTCTTCTAACCGGTTGTCAAGCCGTATGACCAGATCAATGAGCCCATCTAAATCCCGCGGTTCGTCTTTAGCCACCAGGTGCTCTTTTAGGACCAGAGACAATCCATTTACAAAGGCAGCGCGGAGGGCAGTGCTATTCCAGCCGGATCTCGCTGCCGCGATGCGGAAGGCGACTGCATAGGCAGCTGCGCTCCGACGTCCCTGTCGTATGGACAGTAATGCGGTTGAAGCGGACTCTCCTCTGTTGGGATGATCGAACACCGTTCTGAGCTCCCGTACAAACCCGTCGTATGACTGAAGGAGCCGTGAGCTCTGTTCCCAGAGCGCTGTAGCCCAAGCGCGTGCCTCCCCGCGAAGCAGATTTATCACATAAGCTACCCTGCTAGCATCAGCTGCGTACATCACGGGACGCTGAGCGAAGACGAGCGAACATTGCATAAGGAAGTCCGCGCACGTCTCCACACAGCCGTCGTACGGTTCTGGAGGGCTTATGTATGCTTCAGGGGACGGAGGAAGGGACCGTTGAACGACCAGTGGAACGTCATTCTCACACGCAGGGTCCTCGGGAGGGAGAGCCGCAGCGGCGCCCGGAGGGCGCGCTTCCACTTGTGCGGCGAGAGCCTCCACCCTGCGGTTTAGGAGAACGTGCTGCTCGGTCATGAAATCGATCCGAGTGGTGAAAGCGGTGAGGATCCGCTGCAACTCACCGACTACCCCTCCCGAAGCCGCCGCTGCGCCCTGTTCTTCCATTGGCCGTTCAACAGCCGGTTGACGCCCCTCGGGATCCATGACGCTGGCCGAGATATCCTGTTGTGAAAGTGTAGGTACACGGACCCACAACAGGGGGCGCAATGAACGGACAATGGAGAAAGGTGAATAACAAGTTTTACTGTTGTGAAATTAGCACAACTGATACAATAATTCACAATTTGGAGGTGTAAGCCGAAATCTGCTGGTGTCCTGTGGGCAGGCCCGAAGGTAGGAGACGTCCGTCCTAGTCGAACCGGAACCACCCAGATTTCCTCTGCCACCGAAACCCAGAAGTACTGGAACCGCCAAGTCCCGAATTCCCAGGTGGCCACTGCCTTCGCTCGTCGGATCCGGTACTGCTGGCGGGAAAGAACACAAACACACAGGTTGGGATGCGACCGCACCCAGTAGATGAGAGGGGCAAGCCGCCTCCACCTCTTGTCACAATAAGCAGGAAGGTGAGTACTTATCCGATCACTCGGCTTTCGGTAGTCAGCTGTCCTGAAAGGTTTAACAAGTATTATAGTATTATACTTAAATAAGCTGCAGAGAAGATTACCTTAGGCTCAAGGCGATATCTCGGCACTGAGGTGGAGACGCTGTCCTGCTGATATACTCCGTCCTGAGTGCAGTCAGCTGTGTCCAGTAATGGGTGACAGCTGTCACCCTGACAGCCTTCGTCGGCGGCAGCGCCCTCTGGTGCCTGGAGCCCGCACTCCAGGCAGGGCGCCCTCTGGTGGTGGTGGGCCAGCAGTACCTCCTCTTCAGCGGCCCACACAACATAATCAGTCACTCATAAACAATATTTTATTTACCTTTTAACGGAGTCTGCAGGAAAGTGTGTGTGTGAACATACATGAGCTTTTGAAAAGACCGTAAGTGACCGTGTGATGCGCGTGCATGCTGACATCCACAAAATGTCTTGTAAATCATTCCAGAGGTGTTATCAGGTTAAAAAAAGGTAGTTTTAGTTTTAGATGTGTTTATTTGTTGCTAGCTTGTTATGTGTCGGACGCAGCTCGGAGAACCGACCAGCGTTTGAAGGACCCAGTATGAAATAAGCAGAGCACGGTACAAAGGCTAACTGAATTTAATACATAACAGTGATGTGATACAAAACAACAAAAGAGTGTGTGGTCTGGCGTGGTGGTGATACGGTGCACTCCCAGCAGCGCTAACGGTCCGGAGCCAGAAGCCGTTCGGACCCAAGGACCCCGCCGACAACCCCCAGGTGGCCGCAACAAACCGAGTCTGTGAAAGAAGGAACCATTATGTGAGTCCACACTCTACACACAGAGAGACCACTCAAAGGTGTACATAAACAGCAAACACTTCCTGGCTTAATTACTAATCAGCTTCCCAACCTGCAGGCATGGAACATCCAGTTCACAAAACTCCACTGCAGTGGAAGCCGATACATGACTAACGTACAGCTCAATATAATAAGGTGTGAGGGACACCACATTTACTGACTGTATAAACGTTAGTCACAAAATCTAACGTACCTCAGGAAGTGTGCTGACGAGCGTGAGACCTCACCCCCTCCTCTTTCACAGACCGTGCATCAAACCCTGGACGTTCTCTGCATCCACTGATGATGAGATGGCTCCCGAGACGACGATCTCACCCGTCTGGTCACAAGGTCGAGTCTCTGGCAAATACACACTGTATACTCCAGTCTTAAATGCCACCATGTTCCAATCCATATAGATGCACCACAGCTGTGAGTCCTGACGAGCCGCAGGTGATCAGGGTGAGGTCCTGATAACCTCAGCAACACAGCCACTCAGTCCCAAATGCAAGCCACCTGGAAGGAAAAACAAAAGACAGAAACAAAAAGGCAGCCAGGCCCCCCAGCCATACAACAGTACCCCACCCTCACGGGAAGCCTCCCGGCGACCACACAAACCTGGCCCAGGAGAAACACCCCCCTCCAGGGACCATGGCTGGAAACCGCATCTGCATTCATCTTCCAACAGAATGGTTGATGTCCTCTCCTCTGGCTGCATCCTTGCCTTTGTTTCAGTCAGTCACTTAGCACAGGTGTGGCCAGGAGTTCTTAAACCTGTGCGGTCAGCCTTTATCCAACCATGTTCGGTCTTTAGTCATAAAACAAAAAAGACAAACACAAACAACCAAAACACCCCCCCTCCCCAGGGGACCGTCCCATCAAACCCCGGGAAGAGGAGAAAAGAAAAACCCCAAACTTAAGCTTACAAATAAAAGTGCTAAAACCCCCCCCCCCCCCCCCAAACGACATGTAGGGACCAACACCCCCCAGAGGACTTCCCGCCAGCTCCAGGAGTAATAACCACAGCCGAGGTCCCTCTGGGATCCAACGTCACCCACGGGGACTCCCAGCGCCTCCCAGAGGACCACTCGTCAACCCCAGGAGATGCCTCCCCTCATGACCAACGGACCCAGCCCCGGCCATCTATGGCTAGATGGACCCACAGCCCTTTCCCCCCCAGAGGACACCACAGTCAAACCCTGAGGGCGGAAACTGGGGGAAAAACAAGAAGAGAGGAAAAAAAAAACATACAAACAAAACAACCCCAACCCCACCCCCTTGGCGCAGTGGAAACTGGAAGCACATCCAGTGTCACCAACTGTGACTATACCCCAGAAGCCAACCGGGAGGAGTGGAACAGCGGTTATGGCAAACAGCACAAAACGGCGCCACTCCTCCGACTTCTACACCAGCCACTAGCTGCGGGTATATCCCACTGCCCCAAACCTCAGCCACGCCGATGGCAGACGGCCAAAGGCGTGCTGAAGCCGGAGGTGGAACAGGGAATCAAACCCCCCCCCCCCCCCCAGGTGCAGAGGTTACCCGGGAAACGCCCAGTATAACCACACTGCACCACTCCAGCAACGCCGACACTACGGCTCACCCGGCTGGAGCCAGAGGAGAAGAGAGGGAAGAAAAAGAAAATAACCCAACCCCCCCCCCCCCCCTCCCGGGTGCAGAGGCTACCTGGGAAATGCCCAGCACAACCAAACTGCACCCCTCCAGCAACGCCGACACTACGGCTCACCCGGCTGGAGTCAGAGGAGAAGAGAGGGCATAACAAAAACAAACAAAAAAAAACGAAAAAAAAAAACCCAAGTACCACCCCATCACCCCCCAGGGGACCGTCCCATCAAACCCTGGGGAGGTGAAACAAAAAGAAATAAAAAGAAAGACTAACAGACCAACATACAGTTGTTTGGGTCCTTTTTTTTTTTTTTTTTTTTTTTTTTTGACAGAACTGCAGGGTCACGACCCAGACACTAAATAGTGTAAAACAAAAAATAAAATCCCACACAAAAACCAACTCAAAAAACACCCACACGAAATGAACTAACACAAAACAAATCAGTGACGTATACCGTTAAGCTCAAACAAGTCGAACACACCTGTTCTAACTTAAGAGCTTAACGGTAATGTGACTAAGTCACCAAAAGAGGAAGCCAAAGTGCTGACAAAGAAAAAACCCCCTTCGGTGACAAAAAACAAACGAGCTGTATCTCCGTGCGCAGCTGTGTGCAACACACAACCCAAATGTGCTCAACGAAATAACGCCGGAGCTGATACAACAGACGCAGTAGTTATCTTTATCCGGGGAAACGGGGCTACAACTGTAACACAGGAAGCTCAGCGACCCGTGCCACAGAGCTCCGCCGTGCGCGTGCACCCATTACAGACACACTCTTGCAGCTCCCGTTTAAACCTCTTATCCGGTCGGAGCGTGACGCGAAGCCATCGCCAGTCACACTCCACCACGACCCACGGATAAGGCACAACACAGGAACACGGCTGCAAGAGAGCACAAATCAGTATTCAGCAATGGGTCTCAAACACGCACCATCCGGGCGGACAGCACCCGCAGCTGATCCGGATAACTACTGAACGTCTGCTGCCGCCTTCCCGGCGCGTTACCGTCTCTGCTACCGCTGGGTCCGTGATGTTTGGCCAGAGACTACTGTTATGTGTCAGACGCAGCTCGGAGAACCGGCCAGCGTTTGAAGGACCCAGTATGAAATAAGCAGAGCACGGTACAAAGGCTAACTGAATTTAATACATAACAGTGATGTGATACAAAACAACAAAAGAGTGTGCGGTCTGGCGTGGTGGTGATACGGTGCGCTCCCAGCAGCGCTAACGGTCCGGAGCCAGAAGCCGTTCGGACCCAAGGACCCCGCCGACACCCCCCAGGTGGCCGCAACAAACCGAGTCTGTGAAAGAAGGAACCATTATGTGAGTCCACACTCTACACACAGAGAGACCACTCAAAGGTGTACATAAACAGCAAACACTTCCTGGCTTAATTACTAATCAGCTTCCCAACCTGCAGGCATGGAACATCCAGTTCACAAAACTCCACTGCAGTGGAAGCCGATACATGACTAACGTACAGCTCAATATAATAAGGTGTGAGGGACACCACATTTACTGACTGTATAAACGTTAGTCACAAAATCTAACGTACCTCAGGAAGTGTGCTGACGAGCGTGAGACCTCACCCCCTCCTCTTTCACAGACCGTGCATCAAACCCTGGACGTTCTCTGCATCCACTGATGATGAGATGGCTCCCGAGACGACGATCTCACCCGTCTGGTCACAAGGTCGAGTCTCTGGCAAATACACACTGTATACTCCAGTCTTAAATGCCACCATGTTCCAATCCATATAGATGCACCATAGCTGTGAGTCCTGACGAGCCGCAGGTGATCAGGGTGAGGTCCTGATAACCTCAGCAACACAGCCACTCAGTCCCAAATGCAAGCCACCTGGAAGGAAAAACAAAAGACAGAAACAAAAAGGCAGCCAGGCCCCCCAGCCATACAACATAGCTTTTACATAATATATGAGAAAGATGTTATATTTACGCAGAAATGCAACAGTTTCTGAGCGGATTCCACCATGTTGGATTATCAGCCAGAGAGAGACCAGCCAGTGACGTCACGGTGCCTCTCTACTCTGATTGACTGTCACCATGTCCTTCCCAGAATCCCCCCAAGTCCCCAGAAAAAAAAGCAGATTTGCATGATTCATGGTGTCAGCCATATAAGCATAAAATTAGAAACAGAATGTGACCTTTGCTTTGGAATGGTTGAGACTTTTGGAGATGCTCCTTTTATACCCAATCATGACACTCACAATTAGTGTCCTCAGTTCCCAAACTCTTGGAGTGTTGTTAGAAGGAAAGGTGATGTAACACAGTGGTAAACATACCACTGTCCCAGTGGTATGTTTAAAAGGTGTTGCAGGCATCCATTTCAAAACGAGCAAATATTTGCACAAAAACAAAAAAGTCTATCAGTTTGGACATTAAATATCTTGTCTTTGTGGTGTATTCAATTGAATATAGGTTGAAGAGGATTTGCAAATCATTGCATTCTATTTTTATTTACATTTTACACAACGTCCCAAATTCATTGAAATTGGGGTTGTAGCAGATCCTGCTTTTGCAGAAATAACAGCCTCTAAACACGTCCTATAGCTTCCAATGAGAGTCTGGATTCTGATTGAAGGTATTTTGGACCATTCTTCTTTACAAAACATCTCAGGTTTGTTGGTTTCCGAGCATGGACAGACCGCTTAAAATCACACCACAGATTTTCAATAATATTCAGGTCTGGGGACTGAGATGGCCATTCCAGAACGTTGTACTCGTTCCTCTGCATGAATGCCTTAATAGATTTTGAGCAGTGTTTAGGGTCGTTGTCTTTGAAAGATCCAGCCGCGGCGCAACTTCAACTTTGTCACTGATTCTTGAACATTGTTCTCAAGAATATGCTGATATTGATTGGAATCCATATGACCCTCAACTTTAACAAGATTCCCAGTACCTGCACTGGCCACACAGCCCCACAACATGATGGAACCACCTCCAAATTTCACTGTAGGTAGCAAGTGTTTATCTTGGAATGCTGTGTTCTTTACCGCCCCTTGTTATGTCCAAATAACTCAATTTTACTTTCATCAGTCCACAGCACCTTATTCCAAAATGAAGCTGGCTTGTCCAAATGTGCTTTAGCATACTTCAAGTGACTCTGTTTGTGCCATGTATGTAGAAAAGGCTTCCTCTGCATTACAGGATCATACAGCATCTTCTTGTGCAAATTGTGCTGTATAGTTGAACGATGCACAGAGGCAGTATCTGCAGCAAGATCATGTTGTAGGTATTTGGAGCAGGTCTGTGGGTTGACTATGACTGTTCTCACCATCCTTCACTTCAGCTTATCTGAGATTTTTCTTGGCCTGCCACTTTGGGCCTTAACTAGTACTGTGCCTGCGGTCTTCCATTTCCTCACTATGTTCCTCACAGTGGAAACTGTCAGCTGAAATCTCTGAGATAGCTTTTTGTATCCTTCCCCTAAACCATGATTTTGAACAATCTTTGTTTTCAGGTCATTTGAGAGTTGTTTAGAGGCTCCCATGTTGCCACTCATTAGAAGAGATACAAAGAGGATAAACATTTGTAAATGGCCACCTTAAATACCCTTTCTCATGATTGGATTCATCTGTGTAAGGAGGTCAAGGGTCAATGAGCTTACCAAACCAATTTTGTGTTCCAAAATTAGTGCTAAATGTATTCAAATCAATAAAATGACAAGGGTGTTCAAATTTATGCACCTGCTTAATTTTGTTTAAATAATTATTGCACACTTTCTGTAAATACTAGAAACTTCATTTCACTTCTCAAATATCAGTGTGTTCGTCTGCTATATCATATATTTAACTGAAATTCCTGATCCAGACAACCAATGATTTATAAAGGAAAATCATGAAAATTATCAGTATAACTGTTCTTGATACAGTTGTACTGATAAGGATGTTATGTCTTTGTCAATGGCAGAATATTTTCAGAACCATAGTCACCCCTAGTTATATGCACCTCATTATGATGATGAGTTGTTCAAGCAAGATATATTTCTAAAGGTTGCAGGGGGGCAGCAAAATATACTTATAGGAGGTGATTTCAATTTCTGTTTCGATTCTACTTTGGACAAATCGATTAAGACAATCTCCAAGTCTAAATCAGCTAAGACTATTCAAACATATATAACAAACCTAATTTTAATGGACATTTTGAGGCAGATTACTCATAAATACCACACTATTGATTTATTTTTATTGTCTACCCAGTTATTTTCATAGAGCATTAGATGCTGAATATTTATCCATAACTCTAGTTATGGGAACTCTTGTTCCCAAGTAAGCCCAAAACACCCTATAGATGGCACCTTAATCCCACTCTTTTGCAGAGAGCTGATTTTTGTACATTCTTAAGAGATCAGTTTAAGGTGTTTTGTGACACAACTGTCTCCTCTCCTAACAGCTTCATTTTATGGGATACAATAAAGGTCTATCTAAGAGGACAGATCATCTCCTATACTAAATGTCTGAAAAAGCAATACACAGAGGATACTGATAAGTTGGATAAAGAAAAATTACTTTTGGAAAAAGATTATCTGAGAAATGGCTCTAAAGACACATATCAATCTTTAGTTCAGAGGAAACTTCAATACAATACATTAAACACCTATAAAATTGAACGAGCTCAGCTCAGAACTAAGAAGAGGTATTATGAATTGAGAGAGAAAGCACATAAAACTTTATCCTAGCACCTGAAGACAGACAAAAGCACTTTCAGTTTCCACCATGCATGCGCCTGCCACACATGCAACCACCATACACGTGTCAGCGCATGTGTAAACCCCATCCTGCTCTGAACTGGCAATAAGGATATAAAGAGTCGTACGGAAAAATCAAGTTTATTTATATAGCCCTTTCCACAGCCCAGAGGGTGGCCAAAGTGCTTCACAGTCAAATAAAAAACAAACAAACAAATAAAATGTCAGAGCGCGCTGCTGGTTGTGCAAAAGCCATTCTAAAAAGGAAGGTTTTTAATTTAGATTTAAAAAGACCCAGATCAGTGATGGTGCGAATCTCGGGGGGCGGGGGAACTTGTTCTACAGTCTGGGTGCGTCCACAGAGAAGGCCCGGTCTCCCCAGTGGCAGTATCTGGACCTCGGAACTCACCACTCTTTCATGCTTGGGCAGACTCTCCACCATCTCACCTAACTCACTCCAGAAATCATTTTCTATCACACAGCCTACCTGTGGGGCATATGCACTAATGACATTCATCATCACCCTCCAATTTCCAGATTCACACACATTACATTAACCCATTAGACCTAAATTGAATTAAACTGAATTGAAGTGAACCATCACCCTGTCACACACTCACTTAACCTCAACACACTCTTAATATAGTCTTCCTTCAGAATTACTCCACCATTTCTCCTCCCACCCACACCACGAGAAAACAGTTGAACTCACCTCTGCTTCTGGCCTTACTTTCCTTCTGCTAAAAATGTCTAATCTTGTGGAAAAGAAAAAACCTATCATTTTAATTACTGGTTGCTCCCGCATGTAAAATGTGCTGCAGTTGGCAAATGTTCGGCATTTTAGTCTCTGATGTCAGTGAGTAAGAATATTAGCCCATTGCCCGTGAGGATGCATGGGTTCTAGATTGGGTAGTGGTTATAAAATAGGTAGCTGACATTTTTTCAAGGGTGGTAATAAATTATGCCAAGTTTTTATAATGATTTGGAATAGCGTGTGACTACAGAATGCAATTATCAGCATCCATTGTTCACTGTTGTTATGTAATATCTATTTTTCTCCAAAAATATTAGTCCTATCAACATTCTGTTTTGGCAGCAATCACCCTTGACCCAAAATACAGAAGCATACCAAACGGAAAATGTCAGGTCTCCCTAGTTTCTCAGTGTTCAAGGGAACACAAACATGCACGCACGCACGCACGCATACACGTACACAGAGGCTCCTGGCTTTTCATATATAGATGATTTACTGCCCCCTGCTGGAATGGTGTGTGAGTCCAGAATGTAATTATCGTCTGTTGTTCACTGGTGTTACCTAATATTTGTAGTTTCTCCAAATGTATTAGTCCTATCTATGTTCTGTTTTGGCGGCGTTCATCCTTGACTCAAAATATATAATCATACCAAATGGCAAATGTCAGCTCTCCCCATTTTGTCCATGATCAAAGTCATACACACGCACGCATGCATACACAGACAGAGGCCACTTGGCTTTTTGTTGTGTGGGCCGCTGAAGAGGAGGTACTGCTGGCCCACCACCAGAGGGCGCCCTGCCTGAAGTGCGGGCTTCAGGCACGAGAGGGCGCTGCCGCCTCAGGAACAAGCCGTGGTGACAGCTGTCACCCATCATCCGTGACAGCTGTCACTAATCATCACATCTGGTATAAAAGAAGGAAGACACCTCCACCAAACTGCCGAGATATCATCTTCATCTGGAAGTAATATCCTCAGGCTTTTGTGATATTTGTAAATCTGTTATTGTGAGTGTTTGCAGGAGTACCGGTCCGTTTAGTGGAGGCTGTGCAAGACGGCGCTCTTTTTCTTCTGAGGGACCGCTGCAAAGTGTTGAGTGAGAGGTGGAGGTGGAATTCCCACCAGGATTGTTACTGGGTGTTCACACACCCACCCTTTGACTGTCTTTTGCTTTCTGCCAGCAGTACCAGATCCGACACGCCGGGAAGGTGGCCACCTGGGGACTCCGGGACTTGGCGGCTCCAGTA
This sequence comes from Thalassophryne amazonica, assembly GCF_902500255.1. NCBI lineage: Eukaryota > Metazoa > Chordata > Actinopteri > Batrachoidiformes > Batrachoididae > Thalassophryne > Thalassophryne amazonica. The sequence goes on from NC_047104.1 coordinate 20,333,943, forward strand.
TTCCTCGGGTTCGGTGGTGGTGGAAATCGTGTGGGTCCGGTTCGTTTCCAGACGGGCGTCTCCTATCGTCGAGCCTGCCCACACGACACCTTTATTAATTGACTGTTGCACATTCTGAATCTGCTGTGTTTGGTTGTGTCATTCACAACAGTAAAGTGTTATAATTTGACTCCTTCCATTGTCCGTTCATTTACGCCCCCTGTTGTGGGTCCGTGTCACTACACTTTCCCAACAGGATATCTCGGCCAGCGTCATGGACCCCGAGGGGCGTCACCAGGCTGTTGAACAACCAATGGGAGAGCAGGGAGCGCAGGCATCTGCAGGAGGCGTGATTGGTGAGCTACAGCATATTCTCACCGCCTTTACGGCTCGAATGGATCAAATAGCCGAGCAAAACATCCTCCTGAACCGCAGGGTGGAGGCTCTCTCCGCGCAAGTGGCGGCAAGCGCTCAGGGCGCTGCTGCAGCTCCTCCTCCTGTCGATCCTGTGCTAGATATTAATGTTCCAGTGGTCGTTCAACAACCCCTCCCACCATCCCCTGAAGCATACATAAGCCCTCCTGAGCCGTACGGAGGTTGTGTGGAGAAGTGCGCGGACTTTCTTATGCAGTGTTCGCTCGTCTTCGCACAACGTCCCGTCATGTACACGTCAGACGCAAGCAAAATAGCTTATGTGATTACTCTGCTTCAGGGAGAGGCACGCGCTTGGGCTACGGCGCTTTGGGAGCAAAATTCACGGCTCCTTCACACATACACTGGGTTTGTGAGGGAGTTCAGAACTGTGTTTGATCACCCTAACAGGGGAGAGACCGCTTCAACCGTGCTGCTGTCGATGAGACAGGGGCGCCGAAGCGCAGCTGATTATGCAGTCGACTTTCGCATCGCGGCTACGAGGTCCGGCTGGAATAACGCTGCGCTCCGCGCCGCCTTTGTAAACGGACAGTCGTCGGTCCTAAAGGAGCACCTAGTGGCCAAGGATGAACCGCGGGAATTAGATGGGCTTATTGATCTCGTTATACGGTTAGACAATCGGTTTGAGGAACGCCGTCGGGAACGAGACGAAGGACGTGGCCGGGCGCGCGCTGTCCCTCTTCCTTCCGAGTCCGAGAAAGGTCCGCCCTTCCCACGCTCCCTGGCCTCTACGTCCCGTGGGGCGACAGCTCCCCCTGCTGACGAAGCTATGGACACGAGCAGGGCCACATTTAGACCACCTAATAGACAGAGGAGGTTTCCACGCGGGGCGTGTTTTGTTTGTGGCTCAATGGAGCATCAATTGAGCAATTGCCCCGAACGGTTAAACACCAACGCCCGCCCCTAGAGACTGGGCTTAGGGTGGGCCAAGAAATTCACGTGGGACACACACATATTGCCGCACGACTCCCAGTTACAATCCTTAGTGGGGATTTAACCCTTCAGGCCCCAGCACTGGTAGACACAGGGTCAGAAGGGAATCTGTTAGACAGCAGATGGGCCAGGGAGGTAGGGCTCCCTCTGGTGGCGCTACCTACACCATTGCAGGTGCGAGCACTAGATGGCACCCTACTCCCTTTAATCACACACAAGACACCACCAGTAACTCTGGTAGTGTCAGGGAATCATAGGGAGGAGATTGAGTTTTTTGTGACTCCTTCTACCTCCCGTGTGATTCTGGGGTTCCCCTGGATGATGAAACACAATCCCCGGATTGATTGGCCATCCGGGGTGGTGGTACAGTGGAGCGAAACCTGCCATCGGATGTGTTTGGGATCCTCGGTTCCTCCCGGTTCCCAGGCTAAGGAGCAGGTCCAAGTTCCCCCCAATCTGTCGGCGGTGCCGGTTGAGTACCACGATCTTGCTGATGTTTTTAGCAAGGATCGGGCACTCACTCTTCCCCCGCACCGTCCATATGATTGTGCCATCGATTTGTTACCAGGCGTGGAGTTCCCGTCCAGCAGGCTGTACAACCTCTCCCGACCTGAGCGCGAATCAATGGAGACCTACATCCGGGACTCCTTAGCTGCCGGGCTGATCTGTAACTCCACCTCTCCGATGGGAGCAGGTTTCTTTTTTGTGGGCAAAAAAGATGGCGGTCTTCGTCCATGCATTGATTATCGGGGGCTGAACGGGATCACAGTTCGCAACCGATACCCGTTGCCTTTGTTGGATTCAGTGTTCACCCCCCTGCATGGAGCCAAAATCTTCACAAAGTTGGATCTTAGGAACGCATACCACCTAGTTCGGATTCGGAAGGGAGACGAATGGAAGACGGCATTTAACACCCCGTTAGGTCATTTTGAGTACCTGGTCATGCCATTCGGCCTCACTAACGCCCCCGCGACGTTCCAAGCTTTGGTTAATGACGTCTTGCGGGACTTCCTGCACCGATTCATCTTCGTATATCTGGATGATATTCTCATCTTTTCTCCGGACCCTGAGACCCATGTACGGCATGTATGTCAGGTCCTGCAGCAGTTATTGGAGAACCGGTTGTTTGTGAAGGGCGAGAAGTGTGAGTTTCACCACACTTCTTTGTCCTTCCTGGGGTTTATCATCTCCTCCAACTCCGTCGCCCCGGATCCGGCCAAGGTCGCAGCGGTGAGAGACTGGCCCCAACCTACAAGCCGTAGGAAGCTGCAACAGTTCCTCGGCTTCGCAAATTTCTACAGGAGGTTCATTAAGGGGTATAGTCAGGTAGTTAGCCCCCTGACGGCCCTGACCTCACCAAAAGTTCCCTTCACCTGGTCGGATCGGTGCGAAGCCGCGTTTAGGGAGTTGAAACGCCGGTTCTCGACTGCACCGGTCTTGGTGCAGCCCGATCCTGGTCGCCAGTTTGTGGTTGAAGTGGACACCTCTGACTCAGGGATAGGAGCCGTGCTATCCCAGAGCGGAGAAACCGATAAGGTTCTTCACCTGTGTGCCTATTTTTCCCGCAGGTTGACCCCAACAGAGCGGAACTATGATGTGGGCAATCGAGAGCTCCTTGCGGTGAAAGAGGCTCTTGAGGAGTGGAGACACCTGCTGGAGGGAGCGTCAGTGCCTTTCACGGTTTTCACTGACCACCGGAACCTGGAGTATATCAGGACCGCCAAGCGACTGAACCCCAGGCAAGCCCGCTGGTCACTGTTTTTCGGTCGTTTTGACTTCCGGATCACCTACCGCCCCGGGACCAAAAAACAAAGATCGGATGCCCTGTCCCGGGTGCATGAACAGGAAGTCAAGACCGAGCTGTCGGATCCACTGGAACCCATTCTCCCGGAGTCCACTATCGTGGCTGCTCTGACCTGGGACGTGGAGAAGACCGTCCGGGAGGCCCTGGCACGGAGCCCAGATCCCGGAACAGGGCCAAAGAACAGACCATACGGCCCACCAGAAGCCAGAGCTGCCGTTCTGGACTTCTGTCATGGGTCCAAGCTCTCCTGCCACCCAGGGGTGCGTAGGACCGTGGCAGTGGTCCGGCAGCGCTTCTGGTGGGCGTCCCTGGAGACTGATGTCCGGGCTTACATCCAGGCCTGCACCACCTGCGACAGGGGCAAGGCGGGCCACCAGAAGGCACAGGGACTTCTACAGCCACTTCCTGTGCCTCACCGCCCTGGTACCACATCGGTCTGGATTTTGTTACGGGCCTCCCGCCGTCCCGGGGACACACCACCATACTCACGATAGTGGACCATTTCTCCAAGGTGGCCCACTTCGTGGCCCTCCCGAAGCTCCCGTCGGCCCAGGAGACAGCGGATCTCCTTGTCCACCATGTCGTCCGGCTGCATGGGATACCAACAGACATCGTTTCGGATCGCGGTCCCCAGTTCTCCTCGCAGGTGTGGAGAAGTTTCTGCCGGGAACTGGGACCCACTGTAAGCCTCTCGTCTGGGTATCACCTGCAGACTAACGGACAGGTCGAATGGGCCAACCAGGAGTTGGAGCAGGCCCTCAGGTGCACGACCTCCGCACACCCGACGGCTTGGAGTGAACATCTGACCTGGATCGAGTACGCTCATAACAGCCAGGTGTCCTCTGCCACCGGCCTCTCCCCATTCGAGGTGTGTCTGGGGTACCAACCCCCTTTGTTTCCTTTGGTGGAGGGAGAGGTCGGTGTGCCCTCGGTCCAGGCCCACCTGCGGAGATGCCGTCGGGTGTGGCGCACCGCCCGTTCGGCCTTGTTGAGGGCCCGGACGAGGGCTAAAGCCCATGCAGACCGTCGACAGTCCCCGGCCCCCACATACCAGCCCGGGCAGGAGGTGTGGCTTTCCACCAAGGACATTCTACTCCAGGTCGAGTCCCCCAAACTAAAAGACCGATTCATTGGACCCTTCCCCATCCTCAAGGTCCTCAGTCCTACCGCAGTGAGGCTCCAACTCCCGGCCTCACTGCGGATCCATCCGGTATTTCATGTCTCCAGGATAAAACCGCATCACACCTCGCCCCTCTGTGCACCCGGTCCAGCGCCGCCTCCTGCCCGTATTATCGACGGGGAGCCGGCTTGGACAGTTCGCCGGCTCTTGGACGTCCGTCGAATGGGCCAGGGCTTTCAGTATTTGGTGGACTGGGAGGGGTATGGACCCGAAGAACGCTCCTGGGTGAAGAGGAGCTTCATCCTGGACCCGGCCCTCCTGGCCGAGTTCTATCGTCGCCACCCGGACAAGCCTGGTCGGGCGCCAGGAGGCGCCCGTTGAGGGGGGGGTCCTGTTGTGTGGGCCGCTGAAGAGGAGGTACTGCTGGCCCACCACCAGAGGGCGCCCTGCCTGAAGTGCGGGCTTCAGGCACGAGAGGGCGCTGCCGCCTCAGGAACAAGCCGTGGTGACAGCTGTCACCCATCATCCGTGACAGCTGTCACTAATCATCACATCTGGTATAAAAGAAGGAAGACACCTCCACCAAACTGCCGAGATATCATCTTCATCTGGAAGTAATATCCTCAGCCTTTTGTGATATTTGTAAATCTGTTATTGTGAGTGTTTGCAGGAGTACCGGTCCGTTTAGTGGAGGCTGTGCAAGACGGCGTTCTTTTTCTTCTGAGGGACTGCTGCAAAGTGTTGAGTGAGAGGTGGAGGTGGAATTCCCACCAGGATTGTTACTGGGTGTTCACACACCCACCCTTTGACTGTCTTTTGCTTTCTGCCAGCAGTACCAGATCCGACACGCCGGGAAGGTGGCCACCTGGGGACTCCGGGACTTGGCGGCTCCAGTATTCCTCGGGTTTGGTGGTGGTGGAAATCGTGTGGTTCCGGTTCGTTTCCAGACGGGCGTCTCCTATCGTCGAGCCTGCCCACACGACACCTTTATTAATTGACTGTTGCACATTCTGAATCTGCTGTGTTTGGTTGTGTCATTCACAACAGTAAAGTGTTATAATTTGACTCCTTCCATTGTCCGTTCATTTACGCCCCCTGTTGTGGGTCCGTGTCACTACACTTTCCCAACACTTTTAGCTTATTGAACTGATTGTGTTTCACTTTAATAGTTTCTATTCAAAGTCAAATGTCAGATAAAGTGTACAAATACCTGTGTTGTGTTCCGCGGAACATGTAACAGTTGAGAAAGAGACTTCCTGTTTCCATGAAGTCTACTGGACCCATGGGGATGGTTCCTGCATGGCTCTTGAAAATTCATGATGATACTGTCCAGATCCCCAATCCAGTATGGATGAACACCTGGAAAAGTGCACATATTGAGATCTGGGACCATGTGCTAATGCCACACGTCACTGCATCCACCACACTACAGAATTGTGCTCGGTCCTGGATGGCAACCACCCAGGTTGATCTATCCCCAACTCTCAAAAATGCTTTTCTATCTATTGCATGTAGTTGATATGTGACCGTGCACTTGGCCTTGATCCAGTTGGGGAGACCTCAATCCAAACAGCCTTGCATGCTGTGTCATGTCCTGAAAAACAACATTTCAGTGCACTGGAAACCTCTCGGACCTGAAACACTTTCAGCTGTTTGGGTTCTCTTTTATTTAGGCATCACCAAACACCACTGATGAGCAACTTCATGAATCCACCATCTCTTCCCAGACATCACTTGATCTCACTGGCTGAGCAGATACAGACATGGCATTGAAGTGGGGGTGGGGGTAGAGTAAATGGGGGTCTCTGGCATTATTTATTAGTCTAACTGAACAGAAAGCAGCTGTTTTTTGTCTCAAGATTTTTGTCTTTGTGGTGTATTCAATTCAATTGTTTTTATTTACATTTTACACAACGTCCCAACTTCATTGGAATTGGGGTTGTATTTTTAATTCTTGCTTATTTGACTTTCTTATTTTTAAATGACTTTCTTATTTTTAAATGTTGTTTATTTGACTTTATTCTTATTATTTTTTGTTTACTGTCCACTGTGACACGCGTGTGCCTGCTTGCTGTCCTCACGTGGACATACATCACATATATACATAAATTAACACATATCACTGTTGCGACGGGCTGCAGCAAGCGAGCGCACGGCGCGCACATTGACAGGCTGCTCCAGGAGAAACGGACTGTCAGATCATATATACTTGTATTGTTCACTCAATAAGAGGGATTCAATAAAATGTGGTGTTTTTAATGTGTGGCTTTATTTTTTTTAATGCATTTGTCTCCTTGTTGATTTCAGGCATTTTATGCACCTTTTATAGGACAGTGATGGTAGTGTAGTGGTAAATTTTTTTGGCTGGCAATCAGAGCTTTTTTTAAATTGCAGGTTCAAATCCCGTGGATGGCATGTATTTTTTTTTTCCACAACAGCAGTGCGATATGGTTACACATGTTACAGCTGCTCGCACTGTGTTTGGTTTTGTGCATGAAGCTGTCACAGCGGGATCGTTCACGCCTGCCTGACCACCCGTCCACCCTATGTTGGCTCAGTGTTTTCGTGGTTTGCTCATAGGAGCTGTTTCACAGTTTTTTGCCCTGATTTGTACTTATTCATACTATGTGTGAAGGGGCCCACAAATTCAGGACTGTTTAAAATATCCAATAAACATTTTTCAGTTATTGCAATTACTGAGACTTGGCTACAAGAGGAGCAAATTGACACTGTCCAGCTTGAAGGATATGATTTTTTTTAAACAAATAGGATAAAAAATGGAGTGGTGACGTGGCACTTTAGTTAGTTCAAAGTCAGAAACATCAAAGTGAAATTATTAATTTGGAAAATGTTCTGGAATGTGTCACAGTGGAAATTAAATGTGAAAAATCAAAAAACATAATTAAAAGCTGTGTTTATAGAGCTCCTTGGTCACATATAAATATTTTTGTGACTAAATTGATTGAAATGTATAACACAAATAAAAATAAGCTCTTATTTGTGTGTGGAGACTTTAATATAGATTTCTTAAATCCTCATAGTCAATTACAAATAACAGAATTTATAAACTCTGTGTTCTGTATGGGACTGTATCCAGTGATTACAGATCCAACTAGGATAATTTCGAATACATCGACACTTATCGACAATATATTAACAAATGTTACTGTGGGGAATTTTACATGTGGACTACTTATTAGTGATGTCAGTGATCATTTGTCGGTTTTTATTGCTTTCCAATCATTAGTTGATAAAAATGATCAAAATTAAACTGCAAATATCATAAGGAAAATAACTGATGTTTCTATTGAAAATCTCAGAATGGACTTAATGCATCACAATTGGTGAATTATTTATACTGAGAATATTGACTAATCATATGAATAACTTACTTCTATTAATTCCAACTTGTATAATAAGCATTGCCCATTTGTGTCAAAAATTGGTAATAAGTGAAAAATTGATAAACCTTGGGTCACAAAGGGACTCCAGAATGCATGTAAAAAGAAAAACGTTTTGTATAAGCAGTTTATAAAACTCAGAACAAATGAAGCTGAAAGAAAATATAAGATATATAAAAACAAATTAACTAACATGATGAGATCTTGTAAGAAGCAGTCCTATAGCGATTTATTGGGGAAAAATAAAACCATTATTAAAGGCACTAAAAAGAAAAAAGATTATCCAGCTCATTTTTACACAAATTCTGACACAATCATAAAAGAAAATAAAGTTATTGCAGATCATTTCAATGACTATTTTGTTAATGTGGCTTAAAAACTTATCAAATTCAATTGTATCCTCAAAAACGTGTTCTGTAAAAATCATCTGACAGTTACAACTTTGACATGTTTTTGATAAAGAATATTATTGATTGTATTGTTAAACCTTTAACTTATATTTGTAATTTGTCATTAATGACTGGGAATTTTCCTTCCAAAATGAAAATAGCTAAAGCGATACCACTGTCCAAATCTGGGGACAAACATGTCTTTTCAAACTACATGCCAATCTCATTGTTACCACAGTTTTCAAAAATTCTGGAAAAGATATTTGTAAAGAGGTTAAACAATTTCATAACTAAACATCATATACTCAGTGAACAGCAATATGGATTTAGAAAAAAATCGTAGTACTTCACTGGCTTGAATTGATTTTGTTGAACAAATTAAAAATGCAATTGAGAATAAGCAATACACTGTAGGGGTTTTATTTGATTTACAGAAAGCATTTGATACTACAGATCACACTTTACAATTGGATAAATTACAGAAGTATGGTATTGTGTATGGCACATGATTGGATAGTTAGCTATTTACACAACAGGTATCAGTGTGTCCATATTGGTGGGATACATTCTGAGTTTTTGAAGATTGCATGTGGGGTTCAGTTCTTGCGCCACTGTTGTTTCTGTTATATATAAATGATATATGTTTGGTTTCTAAGTCTGTGAGTTGTATTTTGTTTGCCAATGATATGACTGTGTTTTGTAGTGGGGATCATTTGGGACAGCTCTTGGACATGAAGGAGAGGGAACTACTGAATTTCAAACAATGGTTTGATTCAAACAAATTATCGCTTCGTCTTGGTAAAATAAAGTTTATTATATTTGGAAATAAGCCCAGGAATTTAAGAAGAAATTTCTTATTAAATGTTTCTGAAATTGAAATTATAACTGAAACCAAATTTCTTGGAGTTTTTATTGATGATAAATTAAGATGGAAAACTCATGTTAATTATGTTAAATCTCAAAAGCCACTGCAATTCTATATAAAGCACAAGACTTCCTCTCCCAACATTCGTTAGTTACATTTTATTATTCATTATTTATACATTCATTAACCCACATGTCAACTCTCTTTATTGCCGCTTAATGGACGTGGAATGTCTCCGTGATGACACAGATATATATATATATATATATATATATATATATATATATATATATATATATATATATATAAACGCAACACTTTTGGTTTTGCTCCCATTTTGTATGAGATGAACTCAAAGATCTAAAACGTTTTCCACATACACAATATCACCATTTCCCTCAAATATTGTTCACAAACCAGTCTAAATCTGTGATAGTGAGCACTTCTCCTTTGCTGAGATAATCCATCCCACCTCACAGATGTGCCATATCAAGATGCTGATTAGACACCATGATTAGTGCACAGGTGTGCCTTAGACTGCCCACAATAAAAGGCCACTCTGAAAGGTGCAGTTTTGTTTTGTTGGGGGGATACCAGTCAGTATCTGGTGTGACCACCATTTGCCTCATGCAGTGCAACACATCTCCTTCGCATAGAGTCGATCAGGTTGTCAATTGTGACCTGTGGAATGTTGGTCCACTCCTCTTCAATGGCTGTGCGAAGTTGCTGGATATTGGCAGGAACTGCTACACGCTGTCGTATACGCCGGTCCAGAGCATCCCAAACATGCTCAATGGGTGACATGTCCGGTGAGTATGCCGGCCATGCAAGAACTGGGACATTTTCAGCTTCCAAGAATTGTGTACAGATCCTTGCAACATGGGGCCGTGCATTATCCTGCTGCAACATGAGGTGATGTTCTTGGATGTATGGCACAACAATGGGCCTCAGGATCTCGTCACGGTATCTCTGTGCATTCAAAATGCCATCAATAAAATGCACCTGTGTTCTTCGTCCATAACAGACGCCTGCCCATACCATAACCCCACCGCCACCATGGGCCACTCGATCCACAACATAGACATCAGAAAACCGCTCACCCACACGACGCCACACACGCTGTCTGCCATCTGCCCTGGACAGTGTGAACCGGGATTCATCTGTGAAGAGAACACCTCTCCAACGTGCCAAACGCCAGCGAATGTGAGCATTTGCCCACTCAAGTCGGTTACGACGACGAACTGGAGTCAGGTCGAGACCCTGATGAGGACGACGAGCATGCAGATGAGCTTCCCTGAGACGGTTTCTGACAGTTTGTGCAGAAATTCTTTGGTTATGCAAACCGATTGTTTCAGCAGCTGTCCGAGTGGCTGGTCTCAGACGATCTTGGAGGTGAACATGCTGGATGTGGAGGTCCTGGGCTGGTGTGGTTACACATGGTCTGCGGTTGTGAGGCTGGTTGGATGTACTGCCAAATTCTCTGAAATGCCTTTGGAGACGGCTTATGGTAGAGAAGTTAACATTCAATACACGAGCAACAGCTCTGGTTGACATTCCTGCTGTCAGCATGCCAATTGCATGCTCCCTCAAATCTTGCGACATCTGTGGCATTGTGCTGTGAGATAAAACTGCACCTTTCAGAGTGGCCTTTTATTGTGGGCAGTCTAAGGCACACCTGTGCACTAATCATGGTGTCTAATCAGCATCTTGATATGGCACACCTGTGAGGTGGGATGGATTATCTCAGCAAAGGAGAAGTGCTCACTATCACAGATTTAGACTGGTTTGTGAACAATATTTGAGGGAAATGGTGATATTGTGTATGTGGAAAAAGTTTTAGATCTTTGAGTTCATCTCATACAAAATGAGAGCAAAACCAAAAGTGTTGCATTTATATTTTTGTTGAGTGTATATATATATATATATATATATATATATATATATATATATATATATATATATATATATATATATATATATATATATATATATTCCACAGTTATATACAACACTTATTAGCATTTTTAACAGGCTGCGTTTATGATTAATTGCCGCAGGTGCACAAAAACTTTCTAAAAGCTGCTGCTTCTACCCTGTCTGCATCAAAATGAACAGTTATCACTTAAAACGAGTCATCATAACACAACATCACACTTGTAAACTTTGGAATTAATCTGTGCCTCAGCTCATTGAAGCGCATGCTGGGATGCTTCTAATAACTATGTCACCTGTTGGAAGTACTCATGAGTACTCAGGAGTACTTTGTTTTCAGAAGTCTCCATAGCTGTTTGCTATGAATGCTGTATACTTTGAAACCGGTTACGGCAGTGTATAAAGTAATCCCGGAGGATCATCGGATGGTCACTAACAGCCTAAATCTAAATTGTTATGATTTCAGTGCGACATGTCCTTTAATTGTTGTTTATTTCACTTTATGCTTTTTAAATGCTGTTTATTTTGAGCTCATCCATACCTACCAGCTGAACTGGAAGGTGTCCGGTGGTGGGCCGCCTGTCCTGGTGCGCTGTCCTCTGACTTGTCGGAGTCCCAAAACCTCTCATTTTCCTCTGGAATGGAAAACTGTCACCGGTGACCCCACAGGACACCAACAGGACACATAACAAAGCCAGATGTGAGACTGCAGGTCAACACAAGAGGACAGCTTATACAGTTGTCTTCTTAAAATGTCAGTGCACCTTCAGCTGGTTGGTGTTGGCCACACCGTCTTCTTGTGTATAGGTGGACTGTCGAAAATGGTCAGATGAGACCAGAGCAGGATGCTGAGCACTCATCAAACTGTGTGAAGAGACAGTGTCATCCTCTGTGGAAATGTCCTACATAACACACCAGAGGAACACTTCAGCTGTGGACAGTCAGGAGAAAAAGTCTGGACAGTGGGCTGTATGCTAGCAGAGTTAAAACAGTTAAAGTGATGAGACTGGATGGGAGGAGAATGTGGGCCGACTGTACAAAAAGGGCCAGAGGCACCTCCACTTTCTGGGGAGTTCGATGTCCTTCAATGTGAAGGTCAGCTGCTGAGGACCTTAAATGAGCCTGTGGTGTTGAGCACCATCTGTCATGCTGTGTGGTGCTGGGGCAGTAGCACTACACCCAATGACTCTGACACACTCAACAAGATCATCACAAAAGTCAGCTCAGTCCTTGGAGAAACCTGGACTCAGTGGAAATGGTAGCAGGGAGTGGGTGCTGCCAATGAACTCTCCCACCCACTGAATAAGATATTGCAGGGGCAGAAGAATGCAGTTGGCGGCATTCCTGCCCTGCTGCAGGATGGAACACTACCATAGGTCTTTCACCTGTCCTGCATGTTTTCCACATTTACCTATTCAAGTAACAACTGATTTTTTAAAAGTGCTGTTTTCCATCTCATCAACATCATCATCAGTTTTATTTATATAGCGCCAAATCACAACAAACAGTTGCCCCAAGGCGCTTTATATTGTAAGCAAGGCCATACAATAATTACGTAAAAACCCCAATGGTCAAAACGACCCCCCGTGAGCAAGCACTTGGCGACAGTGGGAAGGAAAAACTCCCTTTTAACAGGAAGAAACCTCCAGCAGAACCAGGCTCAGGGAGGGGCAGTCTTCTGCTGGGACTGGTTGGGGCTGAGGGAGAGAACCAAGAAAAAGACATGCTGTGGAGGGGAGCAGAGATCAATCACTAATGATTAAATGCAGAGTGGTACATACAGAGCAAAAAGAGAAAGAAACACTCAGTGCATCATGGGAACCCCCCAGCAGTCTAAGTCTATAGCAGCATAACTAAGGGATGGTTCAGGGTCACCTGATCCAGCCCTAAAGTAGAGAGGGTGTCTGTCTCCCTGATCCGAATTGGGAGCTGGTTCCACAGGAGAGGAGCCTGAAAGCTGAAGGCTCTGCCTCCCATTCTACTCTTACAAACCCTAGGAACTACAAGTAAGCCTGCAGTCTGAGAGCGAAGCGCTCTATTGGGGTGATATGGTACTATGAGGTCCCTAAGATAAGATGGGACCTGATTATTCAAAACCTTATAAGTAAGAAGAAGAATTTTAAATTATATTCTAGAATTAACAGAAAGCCAATGAAGAGAGGCCAATATGGGTGAGATATGCTCTCTCCTTCTAGTCCCTGTTAGTACTCTAGCTGCAGCATTTTGAATTAACTGAAGGCTTTTCAGGGAACCTTTAGGACAACCTGATAATATTGAATTACAATACAACCCCTGGCAAAAATTATGGAATCACCGGCCTCGGAGGATGTTCATTCAGTTGTTTAACTTTGTAGAAAAAAGCAGATCACAGACATGACACAAAACTAAAGTCATTTCAAATGGCAACTTTCTGGCTTTAAGAAACACTATAAGAAATCAAGAAAAAAAGATTGTGGCAGTCAGTAACAGTTACTTTTTTAGACCAAGCAGAGGAAAAAATATGGAATCACTCAATTCTGAGGAAAAAATTATGGAATCACCCTGTAAATTTTCATCCCCAAAACTAACACCTGCATCATATCAGATCTGCTCGTTAGTCTGCATCTAAAAAGGAGTGAACACACCTTGGAGAGCTGTTGCACCAAGTGGACTGACATTAATCATGGCTCCAACACGAGAGATGTCAATTGAAACAAAGGAGAGGATTATCAAACTCTTAAAAGAGAGTAAATCATCACACAATGTTGCAAAAGATGTTGGTTGTTCACAGTCAGCTGTGTCTAAACTCTGGACCAAATACAAACAACATGGGAAGGTTGTTAAAGGCAAACATACTGGTAGACCAAGGAAGACATCAAAGCGTCAAGACAGAAAACTTAAAGCAATATGTCTCAAAAATCGAATGTACAACAAAACAAATGAGGAACGAATGGGAGGAAACTGGAGTCAACGTCTGTGACCGAACTGTAAGAAACCGCCTAAAGGAAATGGGATTTACATACAGAAAAGCTAAACAAAAGGCATCATTAACACCTAAACAGAAAAAAACAAGGTTACAATGGGCTAAGGAAAAGCAATTGTGGACTGTGGATGACTGGATGAAAGTCATATTCAGTGATGAATCTCGAATCTGCATTGGGCAAGGTGATGATGCTGGAACTTTTGTTTGGTGCCTTTCCAATGAGATTTATAAAGATGACTGCCTGAAGACAACATGTAAATTTCCACAGTCATTGATGATATGGGGCTGCATGTCAGGTAAAGGCATTGGGGAGATGGCTGTCATTACATCATCAATAAATGCACAAGTTTATGTTGATATTTTGGACAATTGAAAGGATGTTTGGGGATGATGAAATCATTTTTCAAGATGATAATGCATCTTGCCATAGAGCAAAAACTGCAAAAACATTCCTTACAAAAAGACACATAGGGTCAATGTCATGGCATAGGGTCAATGTCAATGAGCAGATCTGATTTGATGCAGGTGTTAATTTGGGGGATGAAAATTTAGAGGGTGATTCCATAATTTTTTCCTCAGAATAGAGTGATTCCATATTTTTTTTCCTCTGCTTGGTCTAAAAAAGTAACCGTTACTGACTGCCACAATCTTTTTTTCTTGATTTCTTATAGTGTTTCTTAAAGCCAGAAAGTTGACATTTGAAATGACTTTAGTTTTGTGTCATGTCTGTGATCTGCTTTTTTTTCTACAAAATTAAACAACTGAATGAACGTCCTCTGAGGCCGGTGATTCCATAATTTTTGCCAGGGGTTGTAGTCCAGCCTAGAGGAAATAAATGCATGAATTAGTTTTTCAGCATCACTCTGAGACAAGACCTTTCTAATTTTAGAGATATTGCGTAAATGCAAAAAAACAGTCCTATACGTATATTTGTTTAATATGCGCTTTGAATGACATATCCTGATCAAAAATGACTTAGACACCATGTTTCTAAGATTTGTGGGGCCAAGTACAATAACTTCAGTTTTATCTGAGTTTAAAAGCAGGAAATTAGAGGTCATCCATGTCTTTATGTCTGTAAGACAATCCTGCAGTTTAGCTAATTGGTGTGTGTCCTCTGGCTTCATGGATAGATAAAGCTGGGTATCATCTGCGTAACAATGAAAATTTAAGCAATGCCGTCTAATAATACTGCCTAAGGGAAGCATGTATAAAGTGAATAAAATTGGTCCTAGCACAGAACCTTGTGGAACGCCATAATTAACCTTAGTCTGTGAAGAAGATTCCCCATTTACATGAACAAATTGTAATCTATTAGATAAATATGATTCAAACCACCGCAGCGCAGTGCCTTTAATACCTATGGCATGCTCTAATCTCTGTAATAAAATTTTATGGTCAACAGTATCAAAAGCAGCACTGAGGTCTAACAGAACAAGCACAGAGATGAGTCCACTGTCTGAGGCCATAAGAAGATCATTTGTAACCTTCACTAATGCTGTTTCTGTACTATGATGAATTCTAAAACCTGACTGAAACTCTTCAAATAGACCATTCCTCTGCAGATGATCAGTTAGCTGTTTTACAACTACCCTTTCAAGAATTTTTGAGAGAAAAGGAAGGTTGAAGATTGGCCTATAATTAGCTAAGATAGCTGGGTCAAGTGATGGCTTTTTAAGTAATGGTTTAATTACTGCCACCTTAAAAGCCTGTGGTACATAGCCAACTAATAAAGATAGATTGATTATATTTAAGATCGAAGCATTAAATAATGGTAGGGCTTCCTTGAGCAGCCTGGTAGGAATGGGGTCTAATAGACATGTTGATGGTTTGGATGAAGTAACTAATGAAAATAACTCAGACAGAACAATCTGAGAGAAAGAGTCTAACCAAATACCGGCATCACTGAAAGCAGCCAAAGATAACGATACGTCTTTGGGATGGTTATGAGTAATTTTTTCTCTAATAGTTAAAATTTTATTAGCAAAGAAAGTCATGAAGTCATTACTAGTTAAAGTTAAAGGAATACTCGGCTCAATAGAGCTCTGACTCTTTGTCAGCCTGGCTACAGTGCTGAAAAGAAACCTGGGGTTGTTCTTATTTTCTTCAATTGATGAGTAGTAAGATGTCCTAGCTTTACGGAGGGCTTTTTTATAGAGCAACGGACTCTTTTTCCAGGCTAAGTGAAGATCTTCTAAATTAGTGAGATGCCATTTCCTCTCCAACTTACGGGTTATCTGCTTTAAGCTGCGAGTTTGTGAGTTATACCACGGAGTCAGGCACTTCTGATTTAAAGCTCTCTTTTTCAGAGGAGCTACAGCATCCAAAGTTGTCTTCAATGAGGATGTAAAACTATTGACGAGATAATCTATCTCACTTACAGAGTTTAGGTAGCTACTCTGCACTGTGTTGGTATATGGCATTAGAGAACATAAAGAAGGAATCATATCCTTAAACCTAGTTACAGCGCTTTCTGAAAGACTTCTAGTGTAATGAAACTTATTCCCCACTGCTGGGTAGTCCATCAGAGTAAATGTAAATGTTATTAAGAAATGATCAGACAGAAGGGAGTTTTCAGGGAATACTGTTAAGTCTTCAATTTCCATACCATAAGTCAGAACAAGATCTAAGATATGATTAAAGTGGTGGGTGGACTCATTTACATTTTGAGCAAAGCCAA
The DNA here is from genome assembly GCF_902500255.1 of Thalassophryne amazonica. NCBI lineage: Eukaryota > Metazoa > Chordata > Actinopteri > Batrachoidiformes > Batrachoididae > Thalassophryne > Thalassophryne amazonica. Next base: position 20,350,440 of record NC_047104.1, read on the forward strand.
TTAAGTCTAATAATAGATTAAATGCAGTGTTGAGGCTGTCATTCTCAGCATCTGTGTGGATGTTAAAATCGCCCACTATAATTATCTTATCTGAGCTAAGCACTAAGTCAGACAAAAGGTCTGAAAATTCACAGAGAAACTCACAGTAACGACCAGGAGGACGATAGATAACAACAAGTAAAACTGTTTTTTGGGACTTCCAATTTGGATGGACAAGACTAAGAGTCAAGCTTTCAAATGAATTAAAGCTCTGTCTGGGTTTTTGATTAATTAATAAGCTGGAATGGAAGATTGCTGCTAATCCTCTGCCTCGGCCCGTGCTACGAGCATTCTGGCAGTTAGTGTGACTCGGGGGTGTTGACTCATTTAAACTAACATATTCATCCTGCTGTAACCAGGTTTCTGTAAGGCAGAATAAATCAATATGTTGATCAATTATTATATCATTTACTAACAGGGACTTAGAAGAGAGAGACCTAATGTTTAATAGACCACATTTAACTGTTTTAGTCTGTGGTGCAGTTGAAGGTGCTATATTATTTTTTCTTTTTGAATTTTTATGCTTAAATAGATTTTTGCTGGTTATTGGTGGTCTGGGAGCAGGCACCATCTCTACGGGGATGTGGTAATGAGGGGATGGCAGGGGGAGAGAAGCTGCAGAGAGGTGTGTAAGACTACAACTCTGCTTCCTGGTCCCAACCCTGGATAGTCATCTCTTGATTGGTTGAGCACACCTGATAGAATTAACTGTCTGGGAGTGGATCAGGGAGAGTTAGAAAACATGCAGGGCTGGTGCCCTGCAGGAACAGGGTTCATTACCCCTGATCTAAACCATTATACTGTATAGTCTCTCTGTTTATAGTTGACTATACGCCTACTCAGGTAAGGGCCTGCATGGATCATGCTACTAGTAACACTGTGCACCACTACAATGAGCCACATGGGCACATTGACCACACTGAGGTCCTTAGTCTGGGTCTAATTAGCATAAGATTGCTGTCTTCAAAATCACTGCTGATTAACAATCTAATTATGGATCACCACTTACATATGATTGGGTTATGTGAAACTTGGCTTAATCCTACAGCTGTCCTCCCCTTAAATGAGACCTGCCCACCAGCATACACATTTAGTCACGTCCCTCGTGATGCAAAGCAAGGCGGGCGTGTTGCTAATATTTATAAAGGTTTAGTCTAGGTTTAGTCTATTTGCTGTTGGAGGTCACAAATATCATTTGTTTAAACATCTGATTCTCCACTCTGCCCACAATGCTACGTATTGCCAAGGCCAGCAGAATAAAAATCAGCCATATTACTTTGTTATTGTATATAGGCCCCCTGGCCCATACTCTGAATTCTTAGAAGAATTTGGTAAATGGACTGCATTTATATAGCGCTTTTCCATCTGCATCAGACACTCAAAGCGCTTTACAAATAATGTCTGACATTCACCCCGATGTGAGGGTGCTGCCATACAAGGCGCTCACTACACACCGGGAGCAGTAGGGGATTAAAGACCTTGCCCATGGGCCCTTCGTGATTTTCCAGTCAAACTGGGATTTGAACCGTGGATCTTCTGGTCTCAAGCCCAACGCCTTAACCACTAGACCATCACCTCCCCTCCACTAGACCATCACCTCCCCTTTGGTGAGTTCATCTCAAACTTCTCAGCTAGTGCAGATAACACTGATGATTGGTGATTTCAACATTCATATACATAAGCCTATTGATCCCTTCTGCAAATCATTTAAGGAAATTATGGATGTAATAGGATTCCAGCAATGCATTCAGGATTCGACACACATTTGTGGAAATACCCTGGATTTCGTTCTCACACGTGGTATTGCTGTCACAAATCATGCCTCTTGCATCGGTGGTCTCTGATCACTAACGTATTAGGTTTACGGTTTCGCTGCCGTGTTTAGTGAAACAACAACCGTATTTATCATTGCGGCAACACATCAACTCCTCAACTACAGTACAACTGAACTCGAAGCTAGACTGCCTGATGTCTTAGCTTCATCTTTGGAAAATGCCCAATCAGTAGACAGTCTTGTGAACAGTTTCAACTCAGCGCTCAAAACTACACTCGACATGATTGCACCACCTATATTTATACCACGACGCCCCCCCCCCCCCCCCAAAAAAAAGCACAGTCACCTTGGTACAGTGATTGCTTGCGTGACCTCATGCATAAGGCTAGAGGTCTAGAACGAAAATGGCATAGATCAAAATTAGAAGTACGAGGTCTATTAGATAATAAACCAACCCTTTTATTTTTTAACTATATGGATTTGAATGACGTGCGATTACACCAATCATGCTTGAACCCTCGTGCGCATGCGTGAGTTTGTTCACGCGTGTCGATGACGTCATTTCCCTGTGGGCAGGCCTTGAGTGAGATGTGGTCCCGCCCTCTTGGCTGAATTCCTTTGTTTCACACGCTGCTCGAGACGGCGCGCGTTGCTTTATCAAAATTTTTTCTGGACCTGTGAGGAATATCTGAGTGGACGCTATTCGAGAAATTAAGCTGGTTTTCGGTGAAAAGTTTAACGGCTGATGAGAGATTATGGGGTGTTTCTGTCAGTGTAGCGCTTCCAGGCGCCATCGTCGGCCTGTTTCGAGCTGAAAACATCCTAATTTAAGGCTTAATTCACCCAGGACGTCGTGAGAGAACAGAGAAGATTCAGAAGAGGCCGGCATGAGGACTTTATGCGGACATTCCTCTGTTTAAGGACATTTTTTAATGAAAGACGTGCGCACAAATTCGCCGAGTCGTTTCCGTGATGGCTCGGTGAATCTGTGTGCGCCGCGACAGGAAAAACACCTCTGTGTTGAAAACCATTTGTAAAATTCAGGCGGCTTTTGATGGCTTTCAACAAGTGAGTAACTGAGAAATTGTTTAACAGCTTGGGCATGTTCCAACTTGCCCGTTAAGGTTTCCAAAGGAGGTGTTTTTCCTGTGGCGACCCCCCCGACATGCGACTCTGCCCGCACGTTCTTTCATTACAAAATGTCCGTTAACAATGGAATGTCCAAATAAACTCATCATGCCGACTTCTTCTGAAAGTTCTCTGTTCTCTGACGACTTACTGGGTCAACAGAGCCTGAAATGTGGAAGTTTTCAACTTGAAACGGTGAGACGCTGCCGCCTCGAAGCACAGATCGCCGTCAGGCGCCGTGGGCCGTCCTTACGGCGACACTACCAGACCAAAATCTCTCATCAGCCGTTAAAATGTTTACCGAAAACCAGCTGAATTTATCGAATGGTGTCCACTCAGTTGTGCCTTACAGTTTTGAAAAAATTTTGATCAAACAAAGCAGCAGTCTCTGAGCCATTCCTAAACAATGAAAAAATCGACGAGAGGGTGGACGACTCCTCACTCAAAGACTGCCCACAGGCGAATGACGTAACCGACAGGTGTGAAAAAACTCTTGCATGCCCACGAGGGTTCAAGCATGTCTGATGTAATCACACGTGATTCAAATCCATATGGTTTTTGAAAAAATAATAAGGTCGGATACTTTTCTAATAGACCTCGTATTCCACCTCACGTGGTGTGATGCTATCTTAGACTATAAGCATGCATTACTGGCTACAAAGTGGACCTATTACTCTGATTTAATCAACAAAACAAAGCATAACTCAGACTTCTTGTTCGACACAGTGGCAACACTTATTCATGGACAACTACCTGCAAGTCACTCTCCTTTTACAGCACAAGCTTTCTTGGATTACTTTGAGAAGAAAATAGATGACATTAGGTTAAACATCTCCCAGCATGCCTTAACCCAGCCACTACACCCTACTATTGAGGCAGGTGCCATCACTGAGATATTACCGAGATTTACAGAATTTGATAGTATCTCACTAGGCGTGCTGACAAAACTCATAACATCTACAAAAAGCACAACCTTCTTATTTGATCCTATATCAACAAAACTGTTTAAGGACCTGACTGTGCCGGAAATTATTAATCTCTCATTCACTTCTGGATCTGTTCCTAAATGTTTCAAATCTGCAGTTTGATACCGTGGATCATTATATTCTACTCGGTAGGCTTGAGAATCATTTTAGGATTACTGGGAATGCCCTTGCATGGTTTACATCATACCTGACCAGTTGTTCTCACTGTGTTTTGTACAATAACGAAGATTGCCTTGCATCAGTGAAAAGCTGGATGTCTAGCAATTTCCTGCTTTTAAACTCTGATAAGACATCTCTTCACTGGCTTCCTGTCCCTGTGAGCTCAGATTTTAAGGTTCTGTTACGAACCTATGAAATTATTCACGGACTGGCACCTCCCTACTTAGGTGACCTAATTAAACCCTATGTACCGGCCCAGGCGCTGTGTTCTCAGGGTGGAGGACTACTTTGTGTCACTTGGGTGAATAAAGTCTGCAGGTCACAGAGCTTTCTCTTATTGTTCACCTGCTTTGTGGAATGATCTCCCTGCACCAATAAAACAGTCCGATTCTGTAGAGATTTTCAAGTCCAGACATAAGACGCACTTGTATTCCCTTTTGTATGGGTAGCATACTGGTATAGTATGTTACTATGCTTTTTTGCACATTTAAATTCATTCTGTTAGTAAATAGAGCGAGCCGCAGCCTCAACTTTATCTAAATTGTATAGGTCTTTTAGTGAAATTTAGGGCTAGCGGTCACCTTAGTATTTTTTTCTGTTTTTCTTGTTGCTTAATGCTGACAAATTATACTGTATTTGTTGTTTTTCTGATGCCTGATTATGTTTTTTCTCTCTGTTTGAGGTGCAGCTCCATTCTTTTTCTGCAAGCCTCCCATCCTGTACACCAGCATAGACTCCGAGAATTTCCTGTATATTCGTATTGTAAATTGTGTTGGTAGCATGGCCCAAGGAGAGGGTCACCCCAAGCAGATGAGAGTCTCGTCTGCTTGAGGTTTCTTCCCCAAATCATCAGAGGGAGTTTTTTTCTTACCACTGTCACCTGTGTTCTTGCTCTAGGGGTTGGTAAGGTTTGACCTTACTTGTGTGAAGCACCTTGAGACAACTTTGTTGTGATTTGGCGCTATATAAATGAAATAAATTGAAATTAAATAAATTGCGAGACGCATCTAAACCAGCTCCACCACCAGCACTTATGGTTAGGAGGGTGGCAGGACAAAAAAACAAGTCCTGCCACAGTGTGGATGAACTCCTTGGGAGTGAAAGATACATGCTGCTTTCAAGATTGTTTATTGTTTATGTTTTTATATTTGATGCTTTTTGTGGTTTTTAATGTTTCATCTATTAAGTGTTGCCATTCATTCATTCATATTCTGCAACTTATCCAGGTCCAAGTCACAGTGGCAACAGGTCAAGCAGCTCATCCCACACTTCCCTATCCTCAGTCTTCCCAGGGGCTCCAAGGTGTTCCTAAGACAGCTTGGAAATATAATCTCTCCAGTGTATCCTTGATCTTCCCCAAGGCTTCCTCCCAGTTTGGAAATGCCTAGAAGACCTCCCCAGGGAGTCACCCAGGGGGCAACTTCACCAGATGTCCAAAATATCTCAGTTGGCTTCTTTCAATTCGAAGAAACAGCAGCTCTACGCCAAGTCCCTCCTTGATAATCGAGCTTCTCAACCTGTCCAGGAGTGTAAGTCCAGATACACAACAAATGAATCATATTTCTGCTGCTTGTATCTGTGACCTTATTCTTTCATTCATTACTTATTCATACTAATCTTCTTCACAGACTAAAGTTAATTATGGAGTTCCACAAGGTTCTGTGCTAGGACCAATTTTATTCACTTTATACATGCTTCCCTTAGGCAGTATTATTAGACGGTATTGCTTAAATTTTCATTGTTATGCAGATGATACCCAGCTTTATCTATCCATGAAGCCAGAGGACACACACCAATTAGCTAAACTGCAGGATTGGCTTACAGACATAAAGACATGGATGACCTCTAATTTCCTGCTTTTAAACTCAGATAAAACTGAAGTTATTGTACTTGGCCCCACAAATCTTAGAAACATGGTGTCTAACCAGATCCTTACTCTGGATGGCATTACCCTGACCTCTAGTAATACTGTGAGAAATCTTGGAGTCATTTTTGATCAGGATATGTCATTCAAAGCGCATATTAAACAAATATGTAGGACTGCTTTTTTGCATTTACGCAATATCTCTAAAATCAGAAAGGTCTTGTCTCAGAGTGATGCGGAAAAACTAATTCATGCATTTATTTCCTCTAGGCTGGACTATTGTAATTCATTATTATCAGGTTGTCCTAAAAGTTCCCTAAAAAGCCTTCAGTTAATTCAAAATGCTGCAGCTAGAGTACTGACGGGGACTAGAAGGAGAGAGCATATCTCACCCATATTGGCCTCTCTTCATTGGCTTCCTGTTAATTCTAGAATAGAATTTAAAATTCTTCTTCTTACTTATAAGGTTTTGAATAATCAGGTCCCATCTTATCTTAGGGACCTCGTAGTACCATATCACCCCAATAGAGCGCTTCGCTCTCAGACTGCAGGCTTACTTGTAGTTCCTAGGGTTTGTAAGAGTAGAATGGGAGGCAGAGCCTTCAGCTTTCAGGCTCCTCTCCTGTGGAACCAGCTCCCAATTCAGATCAGGGAGACAGACACCCTCTCTACTTTTAAGATTAGGCTTAAAACTTTCCTTTTTGCTAAAGCTTATAGTTAGGGCTGGATCAGGTGACCCTGAACCATCCCTTAGATATGCTGCTATAGACGTAGACTGCTGGGGGGTTCCCATGATGCACTGAGTGTTTCTTTCTCTTTTTGCTCTGTATGCACCACTCTGCATTTAATCATTAGTGATCGATCTCTGCTCCCCTCCACAGCATGTCTTTTTCCTGGTTCTCTCCCTCAGCCCCAACCAGTCCCAGCAGAAGACTGCCCCTCCCTGAGCCTGGTTCTGCTGGAGGTTTCTTCCTGTTAAAAGGGAGTTTTTCCTTCCCACTGTAGCCAAGTGCTTGCTCACAAGGGGTCGTTTTGACCGTTGGGGTTTTACATAATTATTGTATGTCCTTGCCTTACAATATAAAGCGCCTTGGGGCAACTGTTTGTTGTGATTTGGCGCTATATAAAAAAAAATTGATTGATTGATTGATTACCCAAAGTTCATGATCATAAGTGAGGATAGGTGTGTAAATGTGGACATTGTGCAGAGGGCAGTGCCTGCTGCACATAAAACAATGCACCAGACCCTTTACATACACCCTATGGGTGGTGAGACCACACAGAGGTGACACAGTGTTGGTTTTTTTTGGGCTGAACCCGATCGAGTAGACATGGCTACCGGGCACTCTGCTTCTTGTTGGCTTGGACATGTTGGACTCATTTCACACAGCGTTCAGCTTTTACCTGCTGTTATGTCATGTTTGTCTCCACGCACACTGAAGCCAGCATTTAACTCCTCCTCTATTACCTGCAACCTTATGTTTCACACCCCACTTTTAGTCCCAATGGCTCCACCTTGTCCTCTCTGGTCTTTGGGTCTGTCTCCTGGGATCTGCTCTGGTTTCTGGTCTTTGGACTAGTCTGGTAAGGATTTTGGATACATTCCCTCCCTCACTGTGTTAATGTGGTTCTTGTAATGCTACAACACGAGCGTTGGTGAGACAGGTATAAAAATCCCACCTAAGTCAAAAGACCTGAAACAATGAGATGACTGTGTGACATCACTGTGACATCACAATGTTTTTATTACCTCACTGAAGGCTTGAACATGAACGCTCTTCATTTGGTCCCAGTCATTTAGATAGCTTCTGTTAAAGGATGCCAGCTGGTCTGGATTCACAAAGCTGGAATCCCTGATGAAATACACAACACAGACAGAAACAAGTCCAAGGTGCTGTCAGAACACCAGATCGTCACTGCATGACTTGATTAACGCTTACACTGCATTCTGTCACCGGTCAGACGCTTTGTACCTCATCCCAGGGACAAACAGTTAAATCCATCGGCATCAATTTGACCAGTTAACACTCAGCCTTGGCTCGTGTGTCATACATCACACTGACAAAGTGAGGAACCTGTTGTGGGTTGGGGGGTTTGGCTAGACATTTTGGTGCTGCTTTTCTTTTCTTTGCTCTCCAGGTGGTGTGCAAACTGTTTTTCTGTGGAGAAGGTGCTGGCGGAAGACTCCTTCACCCTCATCAGACCTAACGACTTGCAGCACCTGTGGATGATGCTCACGTGCAGACTTAAAGACTTTCAGCTGAAGGAGATTATGAGATGGCGTTCTGCATTTAAGCCATGAGTGATTTGAGCAGAATTGCCGGGAACTCGACCTTGTGACGTTCGTTTGTGAGGCGCTGAGGACCGCGCCAGGGTTTGACACATCGTGCCTGTGAAGGAGGACGGGTGAGGGACACATGTTGTCAGCACACATCAGAGGTGATTATTGTCTGAATAATTGTTAATAGTAATTTGGCGTTTTGTTACGCAGTATATTTGAACAGTGATGAGAATTGTGCAGTTTGCTCCTCACTGCCGTGGCATACGGATTGATGATCTCACCTGTTGTGAGAAGCTGCTCATTTACATAAAGCTTAAATTCAGACCTGAATGTGTTGCTGATAGTGTGTGCCTCTGAAGGATATTTGTTGTAGCTCTGTTGACTTACCTCACCTTTTCCGTCCTTCACAGAGTCAGTTTGTTATATCCACCTGCGGGGGTGTTCGGCGGTGAACCTGAGTCCAGAAGTGCCGGGCTTTGATCCATTTGGGCGCTGGAGAGCGCGCCGTCCTTCACCTTGCCAGGCAGCTGACATTTATGTTGTACACGAATTATTGCACAGGAGGGAAATAAATTTGTTTCTTGGAACCGCTTTCTGGTTATTTAGCGCTGGGCCCTTGTCAGACGCTGGTTCGGTTCTCTGACCCGCGTCAGCACATAACAGAACCTTGGGGTAATTTTTGATCCTTCGTTGTCCTTTGGCCTCCATATTAGAAATATTACTAGGACTGCTTTGTTCCACCTACGAAATATAGCGAAGATTCATCCCATGCTGTCTATGGCTGATGCTGAGACCCTGATCCATGTGTTCATCTCTTCTAGATTGGACTACTGCAATGTTCTAGTTTCTGGTTTACCGCAGTCTAGCATTAGGGGTCTCCAATTGGTTCAAAATGCTGCAGCCAGACTTTTGACACGAAGCAGAAAGTTCGACCACATTACACACATTTTGGCATCCCTTCACTGGCTTCCTGTCCCAGTGAGATCAGATTTTAAGGTTCTGCTACTAACCTATAAAATTATTCATGGACTGGCACCTCCCTACCTAGCTGACCTAATTAAACCTTACGTACCGGCCCGGGCTTATGTTCTCAGGGTGCAGGACTACTTTGTGTCCCTAGGGTGAATAAGAGGTCTGCGGGTCACAGAGCTTTCTCTTATCATGCGCCTGTTCTGTGGAATGATCTCCCTGCGTCAATAAAACAATCAGATTCTGTGGAGACTTTCAAGTCCAAACTTAAGACGCACTTCTTTTCCCTTTCATATGGCTAGCATACTGGTACAGTTTTGTTTTACGCTTTTTACTCTTTTAATTCATGTCATTAGTAATTGGAGCGGGCCGCGGTCTCAACTTTACCTAAATTCTGGGTCTTTTAGTGAAGTGTGGCCGGTGATCACCTTAGTATTTCTTTTGTTTTTCTTGTTGATTAATGCTGACAAATTATACAGTATTTTTTGTCCTTCTGATGCCTGATTCTGTTTTTTCTCTGTTTAAGGTGCAGCTCCATCCAGAGATGGGAGTTGTGTTTGTGTTGGCGACCCTCCTGTCCTGTGCACCAACAGCAATTCCCGTATATTCGTCCGTGAATTGTTCTGTGAATTGTTTCTGTAATTTATGTCTGTAGCATGGCCCAAGCAGAGGGTCACCCCTTTGAGTCTGGTCTACTTGAGGTTTCTTCCTCAGAGGGAGTTTTTCCTTATCACTATTGCTCTGGGGGTTGGTAAGGTTAGACCTTACCTGTGTGAAGCGCCTTGAGGCAACTCTGTTGTGATTTGGCGCTATATAAATGAAAATAAACTGAAATTGAATTGAAAAATTGAAAATAAAAATCCATCCATCCATCTATGGCTGGACATTAACTATTGCTTCTGTGGATTAGAAATCCACTGTGTGTGTTTCATCCCTCCAACATTCAGCTAGAACTCTTCACCAGTCTGACATCAGTAATCTGTGGGACTTTGGTGATCTGGAAGATGTAATGCACAGAAACTTGCTCCACTGAGATCCGAGTGAAGTTGGACTGAGCATGTCCACCACCTTGCAGGTTGCAGGTGTATTTAATCTAAAGAAGAGTTGTAAAACATACCTCAGTGGCACATGGAATTACCCATATGTAGACCTGGGTTTGATTCCCGGTCACACTACATGTTTGTGTTCTTGGACTTCATCTGCATTGTCCCAGTCCATCCAGGTATAAATGGAGGCCGGCCTTAACTGGGAAAGTAACCTGTGATGGACTGTCATTCCATCCAGGGAGAGTTGAAGACTCTCATCTGCTTCATGCCACAGAATCTGGAGATAAGTACAGCTACAATCGGCCTCAGAACCTACAAAGGGCTTACAGTGTACAAGTACTCCTTCATCTTCTGCACTGGACAGATGTGCCATGTCTTTAGTGACTGGACTGGTGCTGCTGATGAGAGAACAAACTGATAATTAGATGAATTTTGTAGAAGTTTTTACCACCTGTGCAGATACCACTCGGATACACTCAACAAAAATGGCAGTTTTTTTTTTCAATTCCAAGAAACACAAGCTTGAAACATGACAAAAACTGTGTCCAACAGCTATTTGAGTTCAAAGAATTAATAGGAGACCATTAAAACAATCTTCATCCAAACAATTTTGGGGGGGCTACGTGTTTCATCATCCAGTGCCACTCACTGGACATGGTTTTATCATATAGATGGTGTTGCCAAGGAGAATGATAAGGTATCTACTCTGTAGACTTGCCCAGGTTGTGAATCCTGACCACAAAATTGTGTCTTCCTTAATGAAGTTCTGCACACGTTCATCTGTTCAATCTTTAAGATTGGACTGTTTCTCAAGAATTTTCTGGCTGGAAGACTTGTAGTCATGGTACCTTGCTGTGACTGGGCTTCATCCCACTTCCAAAGACACTGACCGTGTTTGGTTTGAATGTATTTTTCTGTGGCCTTACAATATATTGGTGTTCTGTCCAACATGAACCCTGCCTCTCTGCCTATGACCTCTGGGAAAGACAGATATTTAATGCCCACTTTGAGGTGATCAGGAACTGCCTGCAAAGAGAGAAGGCAGAGGTCAGGCAAGAACTGGTGGTCAAGCCGTAACTCGTAGATAAGCCTGTGTAAGACCCCAAGGTCGTGAATTGCCCTCAATAGGCCCAGCAGATAATCAGTCTGTAGGAAACAATGGCCCTCCTGATCAGGACAGGATTGACAGGAGCCAACCACAGGAAAAACTGTACCAATATAGGAAACACATCCTCCCCATCAAGATCAGCGTCTCGTGTAGGGCATGATTAGGAATTCATCGTGCATAACTAACGAAGCACTTCATGACAACATCCAGTCTTTTTGCATTAAAAAAGTGCTTGAAAAACATAATTCACAACATTAGAATACTTTACTATATCTGCCACACATAAAGGGAGCATTTTAGGTTTGATAAGCACATACAGAGCCTTGAAGATTAAAAAAAAAAGAAATTCTTGTATAAAATATAGAACCAGAGTGCTCTGAGAGCACAATATCGCCCACTGGCAATTGCTGTTTTAGTACAAGTGCTTGATACATTCTGATAACATATTAAGGTATTTGATAGTTGTTTTCAGAATGCAGACATCAAGTCATAAAACTAGCTGTTGTGTGGGCCACCAGAAGAGGAGGTACTGCTGGCCCACCACCAAAGGGCGCCCTGCCTGAAGTGCGGGCTTCAGGCACGAGAGGGCGCTGCTGCCACGGACACAGCCGGGGCTGACAGCTGTCACTCATTATCTCCTGACAGCTGTCACTCATTCATGCTTCATCATCTCACTCCATAAAACCCGGACATCATCTCCACCTCATTGCCGAGATATCATCGAACCATTCAGGTAGTATTCTCAGCCTCAAAAGTAAACTGTATGTCAGTCTGAACTCTTATTTGCAGCCGTTTTCCTGTGGTGTTCCTTGTCTGTGAGACCGGCGTTCGGTGTGACCAGCGACGGAGTCGCTTCACACCTCTACCAGATAAGTGTTTGAGACAGGAGCTGCACGAGTGTGTGTGTGAGGTGGAGGTGGACTCTCCACCATTGTTGCTACTGGGTGTGCACACACCCATATCTTATTGTCTCTGCTCCCTGCCAGCAGTACCAGATCCGACCGTCGAAGACGGTGGCCACCTGGGGACTCGGGACTTGGCGGCTCCAGTATTCTCCGGGTTCGGTGGCGGAGGAAATCGCGTGGTTCCGGTTCATCTCAGGACAGACGTCTTCTATCCTCGAGCCTGCACACACGTCACCCTTGCGATTGACTGTCTGTAAATTTCACATTCCTCTGTGTTGTGCTCATTCACAACAGTAAAGTGTTCATATTTGACTTTTTCATTGTCCGTTCATTTACGCCCCCTGTTGTGGGTCCGTGTCACTACACTTTCACAACACTAGCAGTATTTAGGTTTGTTAATCAACAGCCATAACTCTGGTAAAATGGGCCCAACTGGAATGGTATGATAATATGCTTAACAACCAATAATGACTTGTATCGAGTTTCACGAAATTCCTCCTAAAAGTGTGAGAGGAGTTGATTTCAGAACACTTATACCCTTTTGGTGACGGACAGACAGACGGACAGACAGACAGATTAAAATCGCCACAACATAATCCCCCTTCGGGCTTTCAGCCAGCGGGGGATAAAAATAAAATACATATAAATGACCCCACTATAGTTTATTTTTAATTGCTAAAATATCTTTGTCGCTTGAGGGTTAACATGAGTGTCATGAATAGATGAATTTATAGACATTTATGAATAGGAGCAAAGGTCTGACATGTTTATGATTAAATTTGACATTTAGTAATTTTAAAAGTCTGACACAGCAAACGCCACAGGAAGCCGCCGCACCGTGTCATCTGTGTCAGACTCCAGAGTTTTCTCCTCTGCTCCTCTGTTTGCTCATGAAGCATTTTGACACATAAAGCTGCAGCTTTATGTTCCAGAGGACTCAAACACAGGAGCTGATTTATTACCTGTGTGGGCTGCCTGAATTCCTGTTGGCCTGAATGCGGGTCTGGACATTGTTATCAGCTGTTGCTGCTGCACACATCTCCTCAGCCATTCCTGTGGCAACACACATCCTCCAGATGCAACTGTCCTGTGAGACCAGAGACACAGTCAAATCTCTGTGCACCACAACAAAAACCTAAAGAAAACCTGCTCATGAAGCTTTCTGTGAAGCAAGTGCTCACTGAATCCAAGTGTAAATATTAGCAAGGCTTCTTAGTCGATGTTGATGATTTGGCTGATTGGACTGCTTTGTGAGACATCCTCAGAATTTTTCAAAGGCACCACTTGAGAAGTTGAGCGAGAAGTTAGCGTGTCTGTGATTATATCCCTGTCACACTAGAGGCCAAATGAGCCTCTAGTGTGTTTGGATCTTTATGTTCTCTCCCCGTCTGCATCCACTTCACACTTTAATCCTCTGTCTTTGTCTTTACTCTTGTCACTTGAGTTCCATTCATGTTAATACAACCCCAATTCCAATGAAGTTGGGACATTGTGTAAAATGTAAATAAAAACAGAGTACAATGATTTGCAAATCCTCTTCAACCTATATTTAATTGAATACACCACAAAGACAAGATATTTAATGTTCAAAATGATAAACTTTATTGTTTTTGTGCAAATATTTGCTCATTTTGAAATGGATTCCTGCAACACGTTTCAAAAAAGCTGGGACAGCGGTATGTTTACCGCTGTGTTACATCACCTTTCCTTCTAACAACACTCAATAAGCATTTGGCAACTGAGGACACTAATTGTTGAAGCTTTGTAGGTGGAATTCTTTCCCATTCTTGCTTGATGTACAGCTTCAATTGTTCAACAGTCCGGAGTCTCCATTGGTGTACTTTGCGCTTCATAATGCACCACGCATTTTCAATGGGCGACAGGTCTGGACTGCAGGCAGGCCAGTCTAGTACCCGCACTCTTTTACTACGAAGCCACACTGTTGTAACATGTGCTGAATGTGGCTTGGCATTGTCTTGCTGACATAAGCAGGGATGTTCCCTGAAAAAGAGGTTGCTTGGATGGCAGCATGTGTTGCTCCAAAACCTGGATGTACCTTTCAGCATTGATGGTGCCATCACAGATGGGTAAGTTGCCCATGCCATGGGTACTAACACACCCCCATACCATCACAGATGCTGGCTTTTGAACTTAACGCTGGTAACAATCTGGACGGTCCTTTTCCTCTTTTGTCCAGAGGACACAACATCCATGATTTCCAAAAACAATTTAAAATGTGGACTCATCAGACCACATCACACTTTTCCACTTTGTGTCTGTCCATTTCAAATGAACTCGGGCCCAGAGAAGACGGCCGTGTTTCTGGATGTTGTTGATGTATGGCTATTGCTTGGCATGGTACTTGTAGATGTAGCGACGAACTGTGTTAACTGACAATGGTTTTCTGAATAGTTCCTGAGCCCATGCAGTAAGATCCTTTACACAATGATGTCGGTTTTTAATTTAGTGCTGCCTGAGGGATCAAAGGTCACGGGCATTCAGTGCTGGTTTTCAGCCTTGCCGCTTACGTGCAGAAAGTTGTCCAGATTCTCTGAATCTTCTGATTATATTATGGACTGTAGGTGATGGAATCCCTAAATTCCTTGCAATTGAACGTTGAGAAACATTGATCTTAAACTGTTGGACTATTTTTTCATGCAGTTGTTCACAAAGTGGTGATCCTCGCCCCATCTTTGCTTGTGAACAGCTGAGCCTTTTGGGGATGCTCCTTTTATACCCAATTTATTTCCCAGTCTTTTGTTGCCCCCCTCCCAGCTTTTTTGAAACGTGTTGCAGGCATCCATTTAAAAATCAACAAATATTTGCAGAAAAACAAAAAAGTCTTTCAGTTTGAACGTTAAATATCTTGTCTTTGTGGTGTATTCAATTGAATATAGGTTGAAGAGGATTTGCAAATCATTGTATTCTGTTTTATTTACATTTCACACAATGTCCCAAATTAATTGGAATTGGGGTTGTATTTGTTAGGTCATTGGTCTTTTTTTTGTTATTCACCGTAGGGGTTTTTGTAGCTGATTTCTCTTGCTTCTCTCTGCTTTATTTTTGTCTCACTCACTCATTTGTTATTCACCGTAGGGGTTTTTGTAGCTGATTTCTCTTGCTTCTCTCTGCTTTATTTTTGTCTCACTGCACTCATCTTCGTCTCTTTGTTCCCCGCACCCAGTGATGGGCACATTCCGATAACAGATAATTATCGAAGATAATGTTTTCAGTATCGGATTATCTTTTTAGATAACTTAAAAAAAACATTATCGGACCAATTATTTTCCGATTAATTTTTGTCCAATAACTTTTAAACCGATAAACAAAGCTGAACAGCAACCAGCATTTTTAAAATTCAGCACCCACCTGTTAAAAGTTTTGTAATAGACGTATAGTTTCAACCTTTGCAAACAGAAGAGAACTATTTGTATAAAAAGCATCTCAATTCTCTGCAAACAAAGGACAAACAGCCCCAAAAGGAAAAAGAAAATACAAAACATTTCCTTTAACACCATACCGATATGCTGGCAATATGACCTAAGTCATCCAGAGGCATACATTTTTAACTTATGGTTCAAATTTTAACCAAACTAATTTTGGACAAGTTATTTAAAATTACTGTCATGTCTGAAGTTTCATAAAGTAAAAATATCAGATATATGTTTTAGTTTTAAAGTAATGTGCTAATTTTTAAGGTTTTGTGAGCACATGCTGTGCCCCACAGTGCATTTTGGGTAGGATGATGTAATCTCAGTACGTCACGACAGGACAAATGCATTTCAGACACTCTGTTCAGGCTCCACGGACAACAGCATTAAACTCTAGTGCCTAAAACTCTCTTGAATATATTCTCTGCCTTTATAGACGTTGATTTTTTAAATTGCGTTTGTTAAATTCCACGCATTTTAAATGTGAGCAGACAGGGATTATCTAGAATTTGTTTTGAAAGCCTCTACTGCCATCTAGCATCTACTGGCCAGTAGTGTTCACGGCAGTGTCTGGGAACCAGTAGATGGCAGTGTTCTATTTATTTTGACCCCGGTTGTGTCAGATGATTGTCAAATCAAGTTTTTTGCTTTGCAAATGGCTTTTTTTTTTTTTTTACAAATTAAGTTTAAAAACAAAACAACTGCAAAATAATAATAATAATAATAATAATAATAATAATAATAATAATAATAATAATAATAATAATAATAATGCAAACATGCGCACATTCTCTCCACATGCAAAACATTTTGCGATGACACTTCCAGGGCTCCGTAAAAATGCCTGTTTTTACAAATAAAAAAATTGAATATTTTACAAAAGCACATTTAAACACCAACATACGACAGATGTCACATTAACGTGTTGGTTTACATAATGAATGACTGAACCAATCAGTGTTTAGCAGAGGCACGTTTACCCAGAATCCTTTGCGCTCTGTCTCTTTGTTGCAAAACGTCAGAATTAGTGCATTATTCAACATTAAAAGATATATGTTATATTTAAACTTTGTACAAATGACAGAATTGACATTAATGGAGTTATTCTATCGGTATTAATGTTATTTATAAATCAACACCATAACTCAATATGACTTTATTTTTCAAGACCTCCGCATGACCGGAGCTTTGTCATTGATAGAGAGCTGGCTTTACGGCTGCTCTCAGGGTGCCTCTGTGTTGGGAAGGCTATAATAAACAAGAGCTTCCAGCAGGGGCCGAATGTTGAAAGAAAAAAGTGTGGTGTCATTGTTTAGGTCTCGAGGTGCCTCTGTGCTCGGAACGCTGTAGTAAACAAGAGCTTCCAGCTGGGGCAGACTGTTGAAAGAAAAAAGTGTGGTCTTATTGTTTGGGTCTGTTGTTACTTTTAATATTATTAGAAGCTATTAAATTTGTTTTACTAGTAGTTGTAAATGTGCCAGAGATAATATTGGAATTTACGTTATTGGTTATCTGTAACTTCCGATACATTTTTGGGTGGTTTATTGTTTTATCTTTATCGAAGATAACTTTTCAGTTATCTGATTATCTGTTATCAAAGTTAATCTTTTGGTTATCTGTGCCCACCACTGCCCACACCTGTGCATCATTTTCTGTGACTGCCACCTCAGTTATTTCAGCCTCATTTGTTTTGTTCTTCAATGCCAGTTCATTGTTTCTGTCAAGCTCGTCCCAGCCTCTTGTCTTTGTCCTGATTAACTTGCCATTTTTTTTTTACCTTGGTTTACTTTCTGGATCATGCTTTTGTCTCTGCCCTTCAACCTCTGAATCACCATGTTTTTGGCCATACCTCTGCCTAATGCCTGCCTGATACCTCTGCCACGGTGACTGCTTCTCCGTATACGGAACTCCTGCCTGTTTGTCAGATAAAGCCTTCTGATTGATCATACCCCTCTGTGTGTGAGTTTGCATTTGTGTCCTGACATTATCTGAACCTCACAGTATGACAACAGAAACAAATAAATACATACAACCAGACAGACCCACCACATATTCATGTCCATTTCTCCTGTGATTTGGGATATATCCTCATCTATGTGAGCTGTGATTTGGGATATAATTATGTCTGTTCCTCCTGTGATTTGGTATATATCTATGACCATCTGTGCTGTGAGTTATATCTATGTCTGTCCATGTTGTGATTTGAGATATATAGATGTTTGTCTGTGCTGTGGTTTGAGATATATCCATGTCTGTCTGTGCTGTGATTTGAGATATATTTATGTCTGTCTGTGCTGTGATTCAGGATATCTACATGTCTGTGTTTTGAGATATCGACATGTCTGTCTGTGCTGTGATTGGGGATATATTCATGTCTGTCTGTGCTGTGATTTCAGATATATCCATGTCTGTCTGTGCTGTGTTTTGGGACATCTACATGTCTGTCTGTGCTGTGTTTTGGGAATCTACATTTCTGTCTGTACTGTGATTTGGGATATCTACATGTCTGTCTGTACTGTGATTCGGGATATCTACATGTCTGTCTGTGCTGTGATTCGGGATATCTACATTTCTGTCTGTACTGTGATTCGGGATATCTACATGTCTGTGTTGTGATTCGGGATATCTACATGTCTGTCTGTGTTGTGATTTGGGATATCTACATGTCTGTCTGTGCTGTGATTCGGGATATCTACATTTCTGTCTGTGTTGTGATTCGGGATATCTACATGTCTGTCTGTACTGTGATTCGGGATATCGACATGTCTGTCTATACTGTGATTCGGGATATCTACATGTCTGTGTTGTGATTCGGGATATCTACATGTCTGTCTGTGTTGTGATTTGGGATATCTACATGTCTGTCTGTCTGTGCTGTGATTCAAGATATCTGCATGTCTGTCTGTGCTGTGATTCGGGATATCTGCATGTCTGTCTGTGCTGTGATTCGGGATATCTACATGTCTGTCTGTGCTGTGATTCAAGATATCTGCATTTCTGTCTGTGTTGTGATTCAAGATATCTGCTTGTCTGTCTGTGCTGTTATTCGGGATATCTACATTTCTGTCTGTGCTGTGATTCGGGATATCTACATTTCTGTCTGTGTTGTGATTCGGGATATCTGCATTTCTGTCTGTGCTGTGATTCGGGATATCTGCATTTCTGTCTGTGCTGTGATTCTGGATATCTACATTTCTGTCTGTGCTGTGATTCGGGATATCTACATGTCTGTCTGTGCTGTGATTCGGGATATCTGCAGTTCTGTCTGTGCTGTGATTCGGGATATCTACATGTCTGTCTGTGCTGCGATTCGGGATATCTGCATGTCTGTCTGTGCTGCGATTCGGGATATCTGCATGTCTGTCTGTGCTGTGATTTGGGATATCTAAATGTCTGTCTGTCTGTGCTGTGATTCAAGATATCTGCATGTCTGTCTGTGTTGTGATTCAGGATATCTACATGTCTGTCTGTGCTGTGATTCAAGATATCTGCATGTCTGTCTGTGTTGTGATTCAAGATATCTGCATTTCTGTCTGTGCTGTGATTTGGGATACCTACATGTCTGTCTGTCTGTGCTGTGATTCAAGATATCTGCATGTCTGTCTGTGCTGTGATTCGGGATATCTACATGTCTGTCTGTGCTGTGATTCGGGATATCTACATGTCTGTGTTTTGAGATATCTACATGTCTTTCTGTGCTGTGATTTGGGATATCTGCATTTCTGTCTGTGCTGTGATTCGGGATATCTACATTTCTGTCTGTGCTGTGATTCGGGATATCTACATGTCTGTCTGTGCTGTGATTCGGGATATCTACATTTCTGTCTGTGCTGTGATTCGGGATATCTACATGTCTGTCTGTGCTGTGATTCGGGATATCTGCATTTCTGTCTGTGCTGTGATTTGGGATATCTACATGTCTGTCTGTGCTGTGATTCGGGATATCTGCAGTTCTGTCTGTGCTGTGATTCGGGATATCTACATTTCTGTCTGTGCTGTGATTCGGGATATCTACATGTCTGTCTGTGCTGTGATTTGGGATATCTGCATTTCTGTCTGTGCTGTGATTCGGGATATCTACATTTCTGTCTGTGCTGTGATTCGGGATATCTACATGTCTATCTGTGCTGTGATTCGGGATATCTACATTTATGTCTGTGCTGTGATTCAGGATATCTGCATTTCTGTCTGTGCGGTGATTCGGGATATCTACATTTCTGTCTGTGTTGTGATTCGGGATATCTGCATGTCTGTCTGTGCTGTGATTTGGGATATCTACATGTCTGTCTGTCTGTGCTGTGATTCGGGATATCTGCATTTCTGTCTGTGCTGTGATTCGGGATATCTACATTTCTGTCTGTGTTGTGATTCGGGATATCTACATGTCTGTCTGTACTGTGATTCGGGATATCTACATGTCTGTCTATACTGTGATTCGGGATATCTACATGTCTGTGTTGTGATTCTGGATATCTACATGTCTGTCTGTGTTGTGATTTGGGATATCTACATGTCTGTCTGTCTGTGCTGTGATTCAAGATATCTGCATGTCTGTCTGTGCTGTGATTCGGGATATCTGCATGTCTGTCTGTGCTGTGATTCGGGATATCTACATGTCTGTGCTGTGATGTGATTCAAGATATCTGCATTTCTGTCTGTGTTGTGATTCAAGATATCTGCTTGTCTGTCTGTGCTGTTATTCGGGATATCTACATTTCTGTCTGTGCTGTGATTCGGGATATCTACATTTCTGTCTGTGTTGTGATTCGGGATATCTGCATTTCTGTCTGTGCTGTGATTCGGGATATCTGCATTTCTGTCTGTGCTGTGATTCTGGATATCTACATTTCTGTCTGTGCTGTGATTCGGGATATCTACATGTCTGTCTGTGCTGTGATTCGGGATATCTGCAGTTCTGTCTGTGCTGTGATTCGGGATATCTACATGTCTGTCTGTGCTGCGATTCGGGATATCTGCATGTCTGTCTGTGCTGTGATTTGGGATATCTAAATGTCTGTCTGTCTGTGCTGTGATTCAAGATATCTGCATGTCTGTCTGTGCTGTGATTCGGGATATCTACATGTCTGTCTGTGCTGTGATTCGGGATATCTACATGTCTGTGTTTTGAGATATCTACATGTCTTTCTGTGCTGTGATTTGGGATATCTGCATTTCTGTCTGTGCTGTGATTCAAGATATCTGCATGTCTGTCTGTGCTGTGATTCGGGATATCTACATGTCTGTCTGTGCTGTGATTCGGGATATCTACATGTCTGTGTTTTGAGATATCTACATGTCTTTCTGTGCTGTGATTTGAGATATCTGCATTTCTGTCTGTGCTGTGATTCGGGATATCTACATTTCTGTCTGTGCTGTGATTCGGGATATCTACATTTCTGTCTGTGGTGTGATTCAGGATATCTACATTTCTGTCTGTGCTTTGATTCGGGATATCTACATGTCTGTCTGTGCTGTGATTTGGGATATCTACATTTCTGTCTGTGCTGTGATTAGGGATATCTACATTTCTGTCTGTGTTGTGATTCGGGATATCTGCATGTCTGTCTGTGCTGTGATTTGGGATATCTACATGTCTGTCTGTCTGTGCTGTGATTCAAGATATCTGCATGTCTGTCTGTGCTGTGATTCGGCATATCTACATGTCTGTCTGTGCTGTGATTCAAGATATCTGCATGTCTGTATGTGTGGTGATTCAAGATATCTGCATGTCTGTCTGTGCTGTGATTCGGGATATCTACATGTCTGTCTGTGCTGTGATTCAAGATATCTGCATGTCTGTCTGTGTTGTGATTCAAGATATCTGCATTTCTGTCTGTGCAGTGATTTGGGATATCTACATGTCTGTCTGTCTGTGCTGTGATTCAAGATATCTGCATGTCTGTCTGTGCTGTGATTCGGGACATCTGCATTTCTGTCTGTGCTGTGATTCGGGATATCTACATTTCTGTCTGTGTTGTGATTCGGGATATCTGCATGTCTGTCTGTGTTGTGATTCAAGATATCTGCATGTCTGTCTGTGCTGTGATTTGGGATATCTACATGTCTGTCTGTCTGTGCTGTGATTCAAGATATCTGCATGTCTGTCTATGTTGTGATTCAAGATATCTGCATGTCTGTGTGTGCTGTGATTCGGGATATCTACATTTCTGTCTGTGTTGTGATTCGGGATATCTACATGTCTGTGTTTTGAGATATCGACATGTCTGTCTGTGCTGTGATTGGGGATATATTCATGTCTGTCTGTGCTGTGATTTCAGATATATCCATGTCTGTCTGTGCTGTGTTTTGGGACATCTACATGTCTGTCTGTGCTGTGTTTTGGGAATCTACATTTCTGTCTGTACTGTGATTTGGGATATCTACATGTCTGTCTGTGCTGTGATTCGGGATATCTACATGTCTGTGTTTTGAGATATCTACATGTCTTTCTGTGCTGTGATTTGGGATATCTGCATTTCTGTCTGTGCTGTGATTCGGGATATCTACATTACTGTCTGTGCTGTGATTCGGGATATCTACATGTCTGTCTGTGCTGTGATTCGGGATATCTGCATTTCTGTCTGTGCTGTGATTTGGGATATCTACATGTCTGTCTGTGCTGTGATTCGGGATATCTGCATTTCTGTCTGTGCTGTGATTCGGGATATCTACATGTCTGTCTGTGCTGTGATTCGGGATATCTACATGTCTGTCTGTGCTGTGATTCGGGATATCTGCATTTCTGTCTGTGATGTGATTCGGGATATCTACATTTCTGTCTGTGTTGTGATTCGGGATATCTACATGTCTGTGTTTTGAGATATCGACATGTCTGTCTGTGCTGTGATTGGGGATATATTCATGTCTGTCTGTGCTGTGATTTCAGATATATCCATGTCTGTCTGTGCTGTGTTTTGGGACATCTACATGTCTGTCTGTGCTGTGTTTTGGGAATCTACATTTCTGTCTGTACTGTGATTTGGGATATCTACATGTCTGTCTGTGCTGTGATTCGGGATATCTACATGTCTGTGTTTTGAGATATCTACATGTCTTTCTGTGCTGTGATTTGGGATATCTGCATTTCTGTCTGTGCTGTGATTCGGGATATCTACATTACTGTCTGTGCTGTGATTCGGGATATCTACATGTCTGTCTGTGCTGTGATTCGGGATATCTGCATTTCTGTCTGTGCTGTGATTTGGGATATCTACATGTCTGTCTGTGCTGTGATTCGGGATATCTGCATTTCTGTCTGTGCTGTGATTCGGGATATCTACATGTCTGTCTGTGCTGTGATTCGGGATATCTACATGTCTGTCTGTGCTGTGATTCGGGATATCTGCATTTCTGTCTGTGATGTGATTCGGGATATCTACATTTCTGTCTGTGCTGTGATTCGGGATATCTACATGTCTATCTGTGCTGTGATTCGGGATATCTACATTTATGTCTGTGCTGTGATTCAGGATATCTGCATTTCTGTCTGTGCGGTGATTCGGGATATCTACATTTCTGTCTGTGTTGTGATTCAGGATATCTGCATGTCTGTCTGTGCTGTGATTTGGGATATCTACATGTCTGTCTGTCTGTGCTGTGATTCAAGATATCTGCATGTCTGTCTGTGCTGTGATTCGGGATATCGACATGTCTGTCTGTGCTGTGATTCAAGATATCTGCATGTCTGTCTGTGTTGTGATTCAAGATATCTGCTTGTCTGTCTGTGCTGTGATTCAGGATATCTACATTTCTGTCTGTGCTGTGATTCTGGATATCTGCATTTCTGTCTGTGCTGTGATTCGGGATATCTACATTTCTGTCTGTGCTGTGATTCGGGATATCTACATGTCTGTCTGTGCTGTGATTCGGGATATCTGCATTTCTGTCTGTGCTGTGATTCGGGATATCTACATTTCTGTCTGTGCTGTGATTCGGGATATCTACATGTCTATCTGTGCTGTGATTCGGGATATCTACATTTATGTCTGTGCTGTGATTCAGGATATCTGCATTTCTGTCTGTGCGGTGATTCGGGATATCTACATTTCTGTCTGTGTTGTGATTCGGGATATCTGCATGTCTGTCTGTGCTGTGATTTGGGATATCTACATGTCTGTCTGTCTGTGCTGTGATTCGGGATATCTGCATTTCTGTCTGTGCTGTGATTCGGGATATCTACATTTCTGTCTGTGTTGTGATTCGGGATATCTACATGTCTGTCTGTACTGTGATTCGGGATATCTACATGTCTGTCTATACTGTGATTCGGGATATCTACATGTCTGTGTTGTGATTCGGGATATCTACATGTCTGTCTGTGTTGTGATTTGGGATATCTACATGTCTGTCTGTCTGTGCTGTGATTCAAGATATCTGCATGTCTGTCTGTGCTGTGATTCGGGATATCTGCATGTCTGTCTGTGCTGTGATTTGGGATATCTACATGTCTGTCTGTGCTGTGATTCAAGATATCTGCATTTCTGTCTGTGTTGTGATTCAAGATATCTGCTTGTCTGTCTGTGCTGTTATTCGGGATATCTACATTTCTGTCTGTGCTGTGATTCGGGATATCTACATTTCTGTCTGTGTTGTGATTCGGGATATCTGCATTTCTGTCTGTGCTGTGATTCGGGATATCTGCATTTCTGTCTGTGCTGTGATTCTGGATATCTACATTTCTGTCTGTGCTGTGATTCGGGATATCTACATTTCTGTCTGTGTTGTGATTCGGGATATCTGCATGTCTGTCTGTGTTGTGATTCAAGATATCTGCATGTCTGTCTGTGCTGTGATTTGGGATATCTACATGTCTGTCTGTCTGTGCTGTGATTCAAGATATCTGCATGTCTGTCTATGTTGTGATTCAAGATATCTGCATGTCTGTGTGTGCTGTGATTCGGGATATCTACATTTCTGTCTGTGTTGTGATTCGGGATATCTACATGTCTGTGTTTTGAGATATCGACATGTCTGTCTGTGCTGTGATTGGGGATATATTCATGTCTGTCTGTGCTGTGATTTCAGATATATCCATGTCTGTCTGTGCTGTGTTTTGGGACATCTACATGTCTGTCTGTGCTGTGTTTTGGGAATCTACATTTCTGTCTGTACTGTGATTTGGGATATCTACATGTCTGTCTGTGCTGTGATTCGGGATATCTACATGTCTGTGTTTTGAGATATCTACATGTCTTTCTGTGCTGTGATTTGGGATATCTGCATTTCTGTCTGTGCTGTGATTCGGGATATCTACATTTCTGTCTGTGCTGTGATTCGGGATATCTACATGTCTGTCTGTGCTGTGATTCGGGATATCTACATTTCCGTCTGTGCTGTGATTCGGGATATCTACATGTCTGTCTGTGCTGTGATTCGGGATATCTGCATTTCTGTCTGTGCTGTGATTCGGGATATCTACATGTCTGTCTGTGCTGTGATTCGGGATATCTGCAGTTCTGTCTGTGCTGTGATTCGGGATATCTACATTTCTGTCTGTGCTGTGATTCGGGACATCTGCATTTCTGTCTGTGCTGTGATTCGGGATATCTACATTTCTGTCTGTGCTGTGATTCGGGATATCTACATGTCTGTCTGTGCTGTGATTCTGGATATCTGCATTTCTGTCTGTGCTGTGATTCGGGATATCTGCATTTCTGTCTGTGCTGTGATTCGGGATATCTACATGTCTGTCTGTGCTGTGATTCGGGATATCTGCATTTCTGTCTGTGCTGTGATTCGGGATATCTACATTTCTGTCTGTGTTGTGATTCAAGATATCTGCATGTCTGTCTGTGCTGTGATTTGGGATATCTACATGTCTGTCTGTGCTGTGATTCAAGATATCTGCATGTCTGTCTGTGTTGTGATTCAAGATATCTGCATTTCTGTCTGTGCTGTGATTTGGGATACCTACATGTCTGTCTGTCTGTGCTGTGATTCAAGATATCTGCATGTCTGTCTGTGCTGTGATTCGGGATATCTACATGTCTGTCTGTGCTGTGATTCGGGATATCTGCATTTCTGTCTGTGCTGTGATTCGGGATATCTGCATGTCTGTCTGTGTTGTGATTCAAGATATCTGCATGTCTGTCTGTGCTGTGATTTGGGATATCTACATGTCTGTCTGTCTGTGCTGTGATTCAAGATATCTGCATGTCTGTCTGTGCTGTGATTCGGGATATCTACATGTCTGTCTGTGCTGTGATTCAAGATATCTGCATGTCTGTCTGTGTTGTGATTCAAGATATCTGCATTTCTGTCTGTACTGTGATTTGGGATATCTACATGTCTGTCTGTCTGTGCTGTGATTCAAGATATCTGCATGTCTGTCTATGTTGTGATTCAAGATATCTGCATGTCTGTGTGTGCTGTGATTCGGGATATCTACATTTCTGTCTGTGTTGTGATTCGGGATATCTACATTTCTGTCTGTGCTGTGATTCGGGATATCTGCATTTCTGTCTGTGCTGTGATTCGGGATATCTACATGTCTGTCTGTGCTGTGATTCGTGATATCTACATTTCTGTCTGTGCTGTGATTTGGGATATCTGCATTTCTGTCTGTGCTGTGATTCGGGATATCTACATTTCTGTCTGTGTTGTGATTCGGGATATCTGCATGTCTGTCTGTGTTGTGATTCAAGATATCTGCATGTCTGTCTGTGCTGTGATTTGGGATATCTACATGTCTGTCTGTCTGTGCTGTGATTCGGGATATCTACATGTCTGTCTGTGCTGTGATTCGTGATATCTACATTTCTGTCTGTGCTGTGATTCGGGATATCTACATTTCTGTCTGTGTTGTGATTCGGGATATCTGCATGTCTGTCTGTGTTGTGATTCAAGATATCTGCATGTCTGTCTGTGCTGTGATTTGGGATATCTACATGTCTGTCTGTCTGTGCTGTGATTCAAGATATCTGCATGTCTGTCTGTGCTGTGATTCGGGATATCTACATGTCTGTCTGTGCTGTGATTCAAGATATCTGCATGTCTGTCTGTGTTGTGATTCAAGATATCTGCATTTCTGTCTGTGCTGTGATTCGGGATATCTACATGTCTGTCTGTGCTGTGATTCGGGATATCTGCAGTTCTGTCTGTGCTGTGATTCGGGATATCTACCTTTCTGTCTGTGCTGTGATTCGGGATATCTGCATTTCTGTCTGTGCTGTGATTTGGGATATCTACATGTCTGTCTGTGCTGTGATTCGGGATATCTACATTTCTGTCTGTGCTGTGATTTGGGATATCTATGTCTGTCTGTGCTGTGATTCGGGATATCTGCATTTCTGTCTGTGCTGTGATTCGGGATATCTGCATGTCTGTCTGTGTTGTGATTCAAGATATCTGCATGTCTGTCTGTGCTGTGATTTGGGATATCTACATGTCTGTCTGTCTGTGCTGTGATTCAAGATATTTGCATGTCTGTCTGTGCTGTGATTCGGGATATCTACATGTCTGTCTGTGCTGTGATTCGGGATATCTACATGTCTGTGTTT
Organism: Thalassophryne amazonica; assembly: GCF_902500255.1. NCBI lineage: Eukaryota > Metazoa > Chordata > Actinopteri > Batrachoidiformes > Batrachoididae > Thalassophryne > Thalassophryne amazonica. The sequence goes on from NC_047104.1 coordinate 20,377,628, forward strand.
TGAGATATCTACATGTCTGTCTGTGCTGTTATTCGGGATATCTACATGTCTGTCTGTGCTGTGATTTGGGATATCAGATTTCATGGGTACTGAGAAAATTTTGCCAAATTAAGAGGCCATTCAAGAAAATTTTCAAAATGTCAAAGATTTCTGAAGAAAACCTCAACAACCAGCAAGACATATCTCCATCTGTGTGTAAATTACGATGCTCCAAGACCCTGGTCAAAACAGTTCAGCTGGTTCTTCAGGTTTCAGTCACACTTACACAATCGTGTCAATGCTAAAATAAATTTACAACTACTGGTAGAGAATTTCTTTGAACAATCTTCAAACTGTGTCGTGGGACTGAGAGTGGTACCATCTCAGATCAGCCAGCCCTTCTTCTGCTGAAGTACAGCATGTTATCGTTTTGTCTTTAAGCCTGATCTGTCTTGTATATCGCAGAAACAAAGAAGCCTGGATGGATGATCTAAAGCATATATTGATCAGTAATATATTTGTGATTGATTGTTATGATTGTTCATCTCTATTTTAAAGATGTGGGAATGGACTGATTGTCTGCCTAGGTGACTGCCATCCAGGACCCAAGGCAGTTCCACGGTGCTATGGATGCAGCTAAGTGCATGACCAGCACATGCTCCCAGACTTGACTTGATTGGTCTGAATGACTTCATAATGAACCCAGAAGTGATGTGATGAAGCCACAGAGTCCAAACCACCATCACAGGCAGACGTACGTTGACTTGTTCCTGTATGTTGTGGTTTGCAGAGTGTGCAGTGTGTGATCAGCCCTCTGACGGCTTTCCTCTAAGGTGTTTTAAGGATTCACTGAAGGACTAACAGCTCGCAGTTCAGAGGTTGGAGGAGGGTTCACCAGGTCAAGAAGCAGCTCAGGACATTAAAGTGAACAGATGTTGAACTTTGGTATACGTCCCTGGTTTGTTTTTTGAAGCGCAGCCTGTCGGAGAGACCTGAGACCCAGAGAAGGTCAGGACGATGGACCAGGTGTGCATAACCTAGCAATGGGTGTTTGGGATGTGAACCTTGGTCCTGAAGCCACGTTGATGAAATCCATTTGTGCTGAACTGAGATGTCCGTTGTGTTTTTGTTGCCATTCCTTGAACGTTTTTAATGTGTGCTGCAATAATTCTTTAAAACTCAGCTGCAGAGAAACACAGACTTCAGCCTGAATTCTTATTGCCTCCAGACTACAAAATTTGAATGAAATTTGGTTTTTACAGTTAAACGTTCCAGGATCCACCTTATTTTTTCCTTGTGGCGGTAAAGCTGCTTAAAAATACTGATCCAAAGAGCAACTGGAAGCCAGGTGAGGATGGACATGGTTTTTGTCACGGTACCTTTATGCTGAAGGAGCCCTTCATCCTCCTTTTATTGCGGAAACACAGCTGTTGTGCATCCTCTGGACCTCCTATAGTGTTCTGGGCTGTCTGCCGGGACGTTCTCCAGCGCTGCTTCTCTGCCTCGTGGTACTCGGTTGAGTCCTCAGCAGTAAGGTCTGTCCTCCAGCATGGCCCAAACGTCCTGCAGCCCGCTAAGGCAGCCTTGCGACGTCTGTCATCTGGACTGGGGCCGTCATCATTGGTGTCTGAACGGCACGGGATCAGGGACCTGTGTCAGGCCGAAAACACTCACCATCAGGTCTTAAAGGAACGTGAGCTGCATTTCTATACACAATATAAACTTATGACATGCTGCCAATTAAAGGTTGAAGGCCTGATGAGAAATTAAACCGGAAAAATTTACTTCTGACAGACAGATGAGTTTCGACATGAAACCAGGAAAGATCTGGTTTTTGTGTCTGCAGCTTGGGGTGGGTATGATGTGTGATGTGCTCGTACCTGGAGATCACAGGCAGCTTTTTGGATCTTCTCCTCTGGGCTCTTCTCTCCATCGTCTTGGCAGCCGCTGAGCCACTCTTCCTCTGAGGCATGACGGTCAGCTCAGGATCCAGCACACCCCTCCCAGCTCTGCTCCAGCCTAATGGAGACAGAGACTCTGCAGGGCAATTAGAAAATCCAGTTAGCCTGACTCCATCTGCCTGAGAGTGTTCTGCTGAGGCCACTGAGACCAGATGAAAACCCTGAAACATCCTCAATGGTCAGGACTGAACACTGCGCAAACACACAAATGGATCCAAAGAAACCTGCACGCTGACGAGGTTTGAGTGTATTCTTTCAAAAAAAGGATCCATTAAAGTTTTGTGCACACCAGAGAGTCCTGGAGGATGACCCAAATGCATTTATCAATGACATGACCATCTGCCCCGCAGCCAGAGGTGCAACACTTCCACACGTGTCAGCCAACCACAAATAATATGGAATGAAACAGACACTCCTCCAAAAAGTACAGTCCTACATCTAGAAGGATTAGCACCACAATTCACAGAGCCGAGTTACTGCAGTGCCAAATGTAGACCATAGTAGACTGACACGTAGAAACCCTGCAGGTCCACATCACAAATTTTACAAAGCCAAATCAACAACATGGAAATTAAAAAGAAAAAGTACAGTGATTCTGATATACTTACTCCGACAGCTGTTTCATTGCGGACTGTATGAACCAAAGACACTTCAGGTTTTTTTCCTTTTTCTGGTCAACTTCATTTAATTTGTTAATATTCATCCATTCTTGCATTCCAAGCCAATCAACCAACTTTATTTGTTAAGCATTTTAAAACAACCACAGAGGACCAAAGTGCTGTACAGAAGAATAAATAAAAATCATCATAAAAGACATAAAAATTCACATAAGACATAAAATTTTAAACAACAATAACTAAAAGCTAGAAAAGTTGAGTAAAATAACAACCATATGATAAAAAGCAATAAGATAAAATCAAATAAATGAATGAAGTCAACGTCTTAAGGCCCTGTCACACCTTCACGAGTTAGCCAGTGTATGCCAGCTGTATTAAAAACGCTGGCATAAATCCAATAAGTTAAGGGTACATTTTTAATATGTTAAGAGCAAGTTCAAGCATGTTGAAACACGCTGAAGCTCACTGATGTACGTCCTAATAAGCTGAGCTCCTCAAAAAATTTTGGGTATGCTGAAAATTTTACGAGTGCCAGTGTGTGACTCATATGTCCCGCACATGTGAATGCTGGCACACGTTTCTTGTAATTTACTCATAAGTCTAAATTTGTCCATTAATGCTGGCCACTGATTGGCTGAAATCTGCAGTCCTCATGCAGAATGACTGTTTCATCCACACATGGAGTAAATCTGACCTGTTCATTTCAGTCTAATTCATCATCACAGACGGACATGAATCCACATAAAGCTCCTGATTTTTGAAAATGACCTCTGACTATACTTTAATTCGTGGCTGAAAACGCAGCGTTTTAAAGCGGTGGTTTTTCTGCTCCAGGTGCGTTTCTCAGAGGATGCCGATGTCGAGTGCTCTGATCACACAGAAGCACTGTGATGATTGAAACTTTAAAAGCGTCGTCACTGTGGTGTGATCATCAGACGATCTGACCGATCAGGGTGATCACGCATGATTAATGCACTGTTTAAACATTTAAAGCACCATCGCTGATCACCACGCCAACAGATCACAGACCACGTCATTCAGATCACACCTGATCATGGTTGACTGGCGCTTTAATCAATCAATCAATCAATCAATCAATCAATCAATCAGTTTTTTTATATAGCGCCAAATCACAACAAACAGTTGCCCCAAGGTGCTTTAAAAGGTTAAATCATCACAGTGTTTCATTATTCAGGTCTGTGATGACCTGATCAGATCCGCTGATCAGGAAGCACCCAGTGTTTTCAACATTTAAAGAGACAGCACTCCATTCATTCACGGCAGCGTTTCCCACAGCCAGTCCACTCATCAGCATTCTGTACACAATGAAAATGGTCCACCAAGATAAAAAGTAAAAATAAAAAAATAAAATAACGTTAAATTACTCTGTTTCTGACGGTGCTGTCGGCAGACTCTGGTTAATCATCAATGTTTTTTTTTGTTTTTTTTAAACCCTCAAATTTTACAGTTTTACTAAAATTGTTCAGAAATATAGCTGATGAAATATTTATTATGTAGCATATGTAGCTTTAATGCTGCATTAAAAATCCTTGGAAGCTCTGAAATTGCTGACATGAAAAATCACTACTTCGAAGAAAAAGTGCATTCATAGGATCACCTCATAGACAAATATGGACCAAGTACTTAGCCTATCATAGAGCGAGGCTAATGTTATGTTTTATGGCTAAATGTAATCGTCAATGACTTTTTGCTGATGTGTGGTGCTGGTAACTTAATTAAATCAAATCAAATCAATTTTATTTATATAGCGCCAAATCACAACAAACAGTCACCCCAAGGCGCTTTATATTGTAAGGCAAAAGCCATACAATAATTACAGAAAAACCCCAACAGTCAAAACGACCCCCTATGAGCAAGCACTTGGCGACAGTGGGAAGGAAAACTCCTTTGGGAGCTGGTTCCACAGGAGATGAGCCTGAAAGCAGAAGGCTCTGCCTCCCATTCTACTCTTACAAACCCTAGGAACTACAAGTAAGCCTGCAGTCTGAGAGCGAAGCGCTCTATTGGAGTGATATGGTACTATGAGGTCCCTAAGATAAGATGGGACCTGATTATTCAAAACCTTATAAGTAAGAAGAAGAATTTTAAATTCTATTCTGGAATTAACAGGGAGCCAATGAAAAGAAGCCAATATGGGTGAAATATGCTCTCTCCTTCTAGTCCCTGTCACTAATCTAGCTGCAGCATTTTGAATTAACTGAAGGCTTTTCAGGGAACTTTTAGGACAACCTGATAATAATGAATCATAATAGTCCAGCCTAGAAGAAATAAATGTATGAATTAGCTTTTCAGCATCACTCTGAGACAAGACCTTTCTAATTTTAGAGATATTGCGTAAATGCAAAAAAGCAGTCCTACATATTTGCTTAATATGCACATTGAAGGACATATCCTGATCAAAAACGACTCCAAGATTTCTCACAGTATTACTAGAGGTCAGGGTAATGCCATCCAGAGTAAGGATCTGGTTAGACACCACGTTTGTAAGATTTGTAAGGTTGTTCTTATTTTCTTCAATTAGTGATGAATAGTAAGATGTCCTAGCTTTACGGAGGGCTTTTTATAGAGCAACAGACTCTTTTTCCAGGCTAAATGAAGATCTTCTAAATTAGTGAGACGCCATTTCCTCTCCAGCTTACGGGTTATCTGCGTTAAGCTGCGAGTTTGTGGGTTAAACCACGGAGTCTGGCACTTCTGATTTAAGGCTCTCTTTTTCAGAGGAGCTACAGCATCCAAAGTTGTGCTCAATGAGGATGTAAAGATATTGACGAGATACTCTATCTCACTCACAGAGTTTAGGTAGCTACTCTGCACTGTGTTGGTATATGGCATTGAAGAACATAACAAAGAAGGAATCATATCCATAAACCTAGTTACAGCACTTTCACAAAGACTCTTACTGTAATGAACATTATTCCCCACTGCTGGGTAGTCCATTAAAGTAAATGTAAATGTTATTAAGAAATGATCAGACAAAAAGGGGTTTTCAGGGAATACTGTTAAGTCTTCAATTTCTATGCCATATGTCAGAACAAGATCTAAAGTGTGGCTAAGGTGGTGGGTGGGTTCATTTACATTTTGAGCGAAGCCAACTGAGTCTAATAATAGATTAAATGCAGTGTTGAGGCTGTCATTCTCAGCATCTATGTGGATGTTAAAATCACCCACTATAATTATCTTATCTGAGCTAAGCACTAAGTCAGACAAAAGGTCTGAAAAATCACAAAGAAACTCACAGTAATGACCAGGTGGACAATAGATAATAACAAATAAAACTGGTTTTTGAGACTTCCAATTTGGATGGACAAGACTAAATCTACATAGAATGTGAAAATATTACATACAGCAGTAATATTTTGTTAAAAATTCATTTAAAGATGCATTTTCAACACAAATCACAAACATATCTACCACTGTTGTGTGTCACAAGTGAAAATTCTGGTCCGATGGAGCATTCAAGGCATTTTTCCCTAAGCCAGAGGTCAGAATCTCCACAATTCTGACAGTTTTGAATGCAGCATAATGTCTCTCCTGACGTTTGAGCACCTCACTAACTGAGAGTGCAGACTGAATTTTACTTCATAAACACACAAACCAGCAGCTTGTGGACACGTTTTGGAGCAGAAAGCAACTTTTAAATTCTTCAGCAGCTGTTTGTCAACAGATTACAAATCAAACAGGTAAACTAAAAATGATTTTACTGAAACAAATACACATCAAAGTATTGTGTGTAAATTATAAAAATAACTCAATGCTAAAATACCACTGTGCAAATCAAAAAATATTTGGAACACCCTCTGTGCATTTGCAGATATTAAAAAGACAGATTTAACCCATAGCAAGTTAGCTTTGAGTTAGAGAACATTAGCGCACATGCTAATGTCTGCTAAATGTCTCATAAATCACTCCAGAGGCGTTATTAGGTTCCAAAAACAGCATTTTCAGTTTTAGAAGTGTTTAATTCTGGCTAGTGTTTACATAATATATGACAAAGAGGTTATTTTTACACACAAACGAAACAGAGTTTACACCTAGTTAGCAGACTGCGATGTCATCACGCTAATGTCTGCTAAATAGTTTGTAAATCTTTCCAGAGGTGTTATCAGGTTACAAAAACAGCATTTTCAGTTTTAAAAGTGTTTATTTCTTGCTAACATTTACATAATATATGAGTAACATGTACATAAACACACAAAACAAGCATTTTTGAAGAGACCAGCGACTGATGTCAGGGTGTAGCTCTACTCTGATTGGGTGTCACCCGCGTCACTCAAACACAAAACGGATCAGATTGAAACAGAATGTGACTTTTTAGCCTCTTAAAGTCCCTCTTAAAATACATGAAGGTTAACCATTTTTTAACTTGTCCATGTCTGTGTCCCAAGAATTTCTCCTGTGGCGTAATTAAGTTTGGGAAAAACTTATTTTAAGTGATCTTGCTACATGGACAGACAATGTTATAAATATCAAATAAGCTTTCTCTTCATATTCTGTCATTATTTACAATATCTTAGCTCAGCTTTTTTTGAGTGTATTAACATGATTATGGTGTAATTGAAGCAGGAAGTGCATTCAGACATCATCAAGGGCAAAAAACAAAATTAGCCTACTTTGCTATAGACTGCAGGATGACATTCAGTTCCTGCTTGGCATTTATCAATCAATCAATCAATCTATTTTTTTATATAGCGCCAAATCACAACAAACAGTTGCCCCAAGGCGCTTTATATTGTAAGGCAAGGCCATACAATAATTATGTAAAACCCCAACGGTCAAAACGACCCCCTGTGAGCAAGCACTTGGCTACAGTGAGCACAACACCAGGATTTGATCAAGACTGTCCCTGAATTGAAGGCAAATCTAGTAATTTCTAATTTTACAGTTTTTACGTAATTATTGTATGGCCTTGCCTTACAATATAAAGCGCCTTGGGGCAACTGTTTGTTGTGATTTGGCGCTATATAAATAAAATTGATTGATTGATTGATTGATAATTACAAAAAAATAAGCTTCATTAATACATTAATAGAGGCGGTGATGGTCTAGTGGTTAAGTGTTGGGCTTAAGACCAGAGGATCCTTGGTTCAAATCCCAGCCTGACCGGAAAATCACTAAGGACCCTTGGGCAAGGGCCTTAATCCCCTAGTTGCTCCCAGTATGTAGTGAGCACCTCGTACGGCAGCACAATGACATCGAGGTGAATGTGAGGTATTATTGTAAAGTGCTTTGAGCGTCTGATGCAGATAAATGCAGTCCATTTACCAATACTGAGTCTAGTCAAACTAAAATTCTACGAGGCTGTAGTTTCTTGCTCCTACTTTGTGGAATTATCTGGTGATGGTTTTTTAAAGTCCAGTTCTGCTGAATAATTTCAGGCCAAACTTTAAACAAATTAATTATCTGCTGTAATTGGCATATTTTAAAAATAATTTGAATCATATTTTGCTGATTTATGTGATTTTTGTACAATTCATCTTTTGATTTCTAATCATTTTTATGGCTTTTTTTATTTTATAGTTTTGTTTGATGTTTTTTATTATGTTTGTGATTTTCTACAAATAAAGTAATTATGATTAATGTCATGTTCAAACTCCAGTGGATGTCATGGATTCCACTCAGACGCCACTCTACTTGGACCTGCTTGATCATGACAATGAAATCAATCGACTGGTGAAGATGGCCGACCTCATGATGGAGTGTTTCCATGATCCCCGAGTCTCGGAGCACAAAGTTCCTCCTCCTACACCTCCTGTGGAGGAACAGGTAGCGTTGGACAGAACACACAGTCAGCAGGAGTATTATGTCATTACCAAGGGCACAATTTGGAACAAGAAATTGGGGGGGACAAAGTGCGAGGCCCGCAGGGCCGAAGCCCATAGGCCGGGCATCTGGGGGCCGCTTTAGGCCCCCAGAAGCCAGTGGTTTTTAGATAAGCTCAGATGCATTCTGAGCATCCAGAACAGTAATTTTAATGTTTTGAGAAGACCATAAAGTGGATACCATTTGACTTATACAATTTGAAACTGGGGATATAAGTACTTTATTCTGAGAATAGCCAGCAATGATTTTTATTAACATCCTGGTGTAAATAAGGTATCACCACATGTGTAGAACTCAAAAAGAATGATAGGTTCAGTTTTCATTAAAAAAAACAACTGCAATGTGGTAAAATGTATTCATAAATATGAAAGAACAGGCTCTTAATAATTATTAACTATTGCATACTGTATTTTTTTTCTCAAGATTTGTTTTTGCATAAGTTTGAAAAAACAACAGATCATAAGTTTAGTATAAATTACTTATCATGAATTTAATTTTCGAAGTGGCACTAATGACAACACTCATACTGAACATAATTTCACTTGCATAGACTGATTTTGGAGATCAAGCAATAATTGCAGATAGGCTTTCTGAGGTCCCAGATAGCTTTTCATATTTCCTTTCCTTTCATATTCCTACTTTCAGAATACCATATGGTCCATTGATACTTATGTGTAGACGCTAGTCCCTAGAGGCAACTATTTTTGGTTTCAAATCTGGGCAAATGCAGTCCCAGAAAATTCTGAATGTGACAAACAAGAAACAGGTGTTGTAAACAAGTCAATGCTGCTAAAAATACAAACTTGCAGAAACAAAGATACTATTCTGACATGGTTTTGCACATAAGACTGGTTTGCACATAAGACTGGCATAGCATGTTTCAGTACACACATATATGTCAGAAGGTGGGAGGGACATACCATATTCTGTCCCCCCTGGTTGAAAAGGAGGGGGGACATGTCCCCCCATCCCCCACCAAATTGCGCCCATGGTCATTACATCATAAATAAAAGTTTAAAGTTCAAAATAAAGAAACACAAAATACTTTCAATTGTCATAAAAGCAGGACGTTTGTCTTCAGTTCCGCCTGAAGCAACAAATAAAAACATTAAATACAGTGTGTGTTCAATAAGATGAATGTAGATTTGACATCAGCCAAAGTGGCTCTTGGGGGTGGACCACAAGGTGATGTCACAGAAACCAACATTTCCTGCAGGCTGAAAAAAGGTGAAATCAGCCTAAATTCCCAATGTTTATGACTTAATATCTCAGGACATATGGCACCAAAAATAAAACACAAGACACCAATAGTTTCAGAAAACTTTATTTATTTAGAATAGTCAGCTCATTTGGCATTTATTTGCCAGATGCACTTGAGGAGTTTTAATGAATGGAGAGATGGATTTATGACAAATATGGACAGATCATATTTTGTAACCACTGGTTGTGTTTGTTTGTGTTTTCAGGATCAGGATGATCTCCTGATCATGGACCTTGGAAGCCCTCAATACCAGACGCTCAACACTCCTGTTGCTGAAACCATTTTATTTACTTTTGTTCCTCCCACATTTTATCTGGCTTCCTCCACTCCTGCTCATCTCGCCTGTGTTCCTGATCCTCCAAAACCCAGTGCTCCTCCCACCACTCCTGCTCGTCCCACCTGTGTTCCTGTTCCTCCAAAACCCAGCGCCTCTCCCAGCACTTCTGCTGATCCCAAACCGTACGTGGAAAAAAGCCCCCAAATGCCTTCATGGTGTTTAGGCAGAAGCAGCGCCAACTTGTGGTGGCACAGCAGAAGGTGAAAAACTGTGCCATCGTGAATAAGATTCTGGGACAGATGGTGAGTGTGCACACTCCTCACATGCACAATCTTGACATTGTGTCAGTGAGTGTGTGAACTGACAGTCTGTTGTCTTGTGTTTGCAGTGGCATTCTCTCTCTGCAGCGGAGAAAGAAGAATATTTCGAACTGGCCAGAATCGAGAGCCGACGACATTACGAGCTCCACCCGACATGGAAGCCCAACAGGAAGGTGAGGAAACAGTCAGATCGAACGTGTGACTCTTTTCTTTAACAGCTGCCATCATAGAGAAAGTCTGAATGTGTTTATCTATTTATTGTACAGGTTAAAAATGTCAAAATGTCTTGGCACTGACCCTCAGCAGCCTGCAGAGAAATGACCAAATCTATTTTATTTTTTTACTATCTGTAAATATATTTTTTTAATAAATTGTCTTTATAACATAAAATGTTGGACTGCATTCACTGTTTTGTGTATTTTTCAAGGAACCAACAGGTCACTTATTTCATTCTTATTTTGGACAAAACCTGATCAGTTTAATCAACTCATTTATTTTGAGGGAATTATTTCATTTTCCTGAACTTATATTCAAGCATTAAATATCATCTTAAGTCAAATAAACCTAACTGAGTTGAGCCAATAATGTAATTTTGTGTGTGTGTGTGTGTGTGTGTGTGTGTGTGTGTGTGTGTGTGTGTGTGTGTGTGTGTGTGTGTGTGTGTGTGTGTGTGTGTGTGTGTGTGTGTGTGTGTGTGTGCACATGCGCGTTATGTATTCATTCAGAATATTTTTCTGATGATCAAGAGAGGCCACAACACTTACAAATTACAAACACATCATGCTTTCATTATCAAGGAGTATATACATATTCAACAAATAAACAAAGTGCTTGGCACAAAAATGGTCAACAATTTTCTGTAAATCATTTTTGGAGGCAAATGTCCCTGGGGTCAAATTGACCAAGTGTGGACCAACTGCAAGTGTGGATACACTCCACATCCACACACACAGATACCCTGTGGATGACACATACTCCTACAGTAGTGTTCAGAATAATAGTAGTGCTATGTGACTAAAAAGATTAATCCAGGTTTTGAGTATATTTCTTATTGTTACATGGGAAACAAGGTACCAGTATATTCAGTAGATTCTCACAAATCCAACAAGACCAACCATTCATGATATACACACTCTTAAGGCTATGAAATTGGGCTATTAGTAAAAATAAGTATAAAAGGGGGTGTTCACAATAATAGTAGTGTGGCATTCAGTCAGTGAGTTCGTCAATTTTGTGGAACAAAAGGTGTCCCCTATGTAAGGATGAAGCTACTGTACATTCATCCATCTACCACCGGAGTGCCGGACAGAAGACAAGGATTCACACAAGAACACACATGTTCATTCAAAGATTCAACCACACACATGCTCTCACACACACCCACAGAACACATGGAGACAGGAGCACCCGGAGGACAGGCAGACCCACATACACACACACACACACACACACACACACACACACACACACACACACACACACACACACACACACACACACACACACACACACACACACACACACACACACACACACACACACACACACACACACACAACACTCATGACCACAGACCCAGAGGACAGATCTACCCCCACACAAGACAGGGGACAGGAACCACTGGTTTGGGGCTGGACATGCTGAAATAACATAATAATAAATAAAACATGAATGAATGAATAAATGAATGAATAAAAAGAAAATCTTTAAGCTTGTTGTATGAAGCCTTCAATTCCCCAATAAGCTGAAGTTAAAAATGCATTTTTTTAGGAAAAACCATTCTGAAAGAAGAGATGACAAAGTTATGGCGACTGTCGGATCTGAATTCTGTATGACATCACTGTCCACAACACCTCAGTAACACATGATATCTTGTCAACATGACAACAACGGTTGAGGATATTATCAGGGTTCTTCAGTCCTAAAAGCTGCAGGAATTTGGTTTTCAGGTCATGGAGCAAACAGCCTGAACAAGCGATCTGTTTGTGTGTAAAAGCATGAAGCAGCCACCAGGAAGCAGAGGGGGGTGCCTCCGTGCATCACAACAATGTGCTTCTTGTTCAGATTTATCCAGACTACAAGAAGCAGCATCTCCCCCTGCTGGAAAGCCAGAAGACTGCAGATGAGTACATGATTGCGGCCTTCACCATGTCACAGAGTATTTGTGCACTTTAACCTGAAATTACCTCCTGGAACAACGCGGCTCAGTGGCAGGAAGTGAGTCTGACACAGTGAATGACAGGCTTAGGTCTCCTGCAAACTGTTGGACCAGAATTCCACTCACATGCCGGTCGTCAGAGGTTAAAGGTTACTCACCGAACCCCATCATTGTGTTGCCGTCTGGGAGAAGGATCCAGTGCAGACTGAACCCAGTGTGGTGTCCTCTGGTCCGTGGTGAAGTGCCGGACCTCCTCGTCCTCCTCCTCACTGCTTCTCCTCCCTCCTGCCTCTGGTCAGAGCATAACAGCAGCTCACAGTGTGACCTCACACCTCCACCAGTTGGAACGCCATGAATGGACTCCCTGTGACCCAGAGCGCCCCGGCTCCACCCTATGAATCACGTTTCCTGTTTCTATAACAGAACCAGAACTGCTCTGAGCTTCAGGACCAACAGCTGCATTTCAGAAAATTCAGAATATGGTGAAAACGTTCTTGACCTCACCTCTCGTCCTATGACTGATGGCGTAAGCTCCACCCCCCATGACCCTTGATTGGAGGAAGCAGGTCTAGAAAAGGAATGAATATTTTTCAGGTTTTTCAGAAATTTATGTATTTGAGACTCATTACATAATAAACAAAAAGTTTCAAGTATTTTTTGTTTTAGCCTACAGCTGCAAAATACAAAATGTGCATTTCACAATGTTCGAAATTTCATAAGATCAATCCCCAAAAAAGGATTTATAACACAGAAATGTTGAATTTATGAAAAGTCCATTCATTTGTGTGATCATTATGTGGTTTGGGCTCTTTTTGAATGAATTCCTACATCAGTGTGGCCTGCAGGCGAACAGCCTGCGGCGCAGAGGTGAACAGCCTGGGGCACGGAGTGGTCGGCCTGCGACGCGGAGGTGATTGGCCTGACATGCAGCAGGGAGGCAGTCAGCCTGCGGCGCAGCAGCCTCTTCAAGGAGATGTCATTTTTAAGTTCACAAATACAGATGTAAAATCTAATTATTAAGAACAAATAAACTGATGCAGGTTTTAGCATCTTGTTGAGTATTTAGAGATTGTTCATGATTTATCTCAGGGGCTCGGAACTTTTACTCAACCCTGTGTATGTGTGTATGTGTGTGTGCGTACGGGGTGACTTTATTAATCCCGATGAGGAAACGTAACAGTCTCTGTACAGTTCATAGGAATTCAGGCGGACAACACAATAAAGTAAAAACATTAAAATACAATAAAAGCTGATCTACAGCAAAGGAATAGAACAAACTACAATGTGACTGCTGCGGGGACGAAGGACCTCCTCAAACGTTCAGTAAAACACTGAGGCATCACAAACTGCTGACTAACAGAGCTTCTAAAGACACTGTGAGGACGGCTTAGTGCAGATTAGACTTTAATTTGGTCCTCATACTCTTTTCAGCAATGGCTTCCAGTGAGTCCAGATTGATATCGATCACAGAGCACGCATTCCTAATCAACTGATCCAATCTATTTTTACCGTCATGAAGATGCTGCCTCCAGCAGAGGACAACATAACAAGGGCATGAGCCAAGATTCCCTGATATAAGACATGCAGGAGGTTCTTGCTGATGTCAAAGGATCTGTTTTCTCAAAATGTCATCAAAACATGTATACAGCCTGTGTTCTTTTCCTGTCTAATTTGTTGTCCAGAAGGACACTAAGAAACCTAAAGGATTCATCAACCTTGACCTGTTGACCCTCGATAAGAAGTGGAGAGAGATCCTCCATCTTCCTTCTAAAATCAATCATTCATTCTTTTGTCTTTGCTACATTCAGTTTAAAAAGTTTAAATTACACCAGTGGACGAAAGATTCAGCCTATCTTTTGTAGGCGAGGTCATGAGCTTGAGTCAACAGACCCACCAGAGTGGTCTGAAAACCTTTGAAGCAGACAGGATGTCTTAGTGTGCCTGTGGTCAGCAAGAATAAAAAAGGAGCTAATACTATGCCCTGTGGCACGCCAGTGTTAGTTAAAATGATGCCTGTTTGATGTTTGTTGTCCTGTCTGACAAGCTGAGGATGAGACAAAAGACAATCCAAAATCCAAGATGTCGTTGTATTGTGTAGTTTTATGGTACAGTATTAAAATCAAAAAACATAATCCTAATAGAGCTGGCTGCTGTTTTACTCCGGCAATAATTAAAAACATAATAATTATATTATTAAAAAGGGCACTTACAGAAATCATTTGGAGGCCAAGGCCGTGGCACCTGCATATGACGCACTGATATGATTCAACCAACAGGCCAGTCGGTCTTCTTATAAATCAGCCACAGGTTCAAGTCAGGAGCTCCTCTGCCTCATAGCTACAATGTCCCAAAGTCACCCAGAGGTTATCCTGACTGCTTCTTCAGACCCTCCAGACCAGACTACAGGCCTGATTAAGGACCTTATCATTCTGATGGGGATGTGAATCAAGGATCCTGTGGTGAAAAGCCCACCAGTTTAATTACTTGACCATCACCTCTCCATAATAGTTCCAGGATGAGCATCATCATCACCACCACCAAAGGATGATGAAGGAGCATCATGAAAGGAAACTGTCCTGTGAGAAAATGACCCTGACTTGTTGTGTAATGACAGCAGGCATTTTTAACATTAACCCAGTACGGTACATTGTTACATCAAAGATTAATACAAAAGATTGACAATCAGGATAAAAGAGTGGTCAAGATCACAGAGAAAGACAGGAGATCAGCAACAAGCATAAAAAAGAGTGAATAGGATCCAAGATTAAGACAAATGATGAGCAATCAGGATAAAAGAGTGGCAAGGATTATCAGATTATGATCAAAGACCATCAATCAGGATTTAACAAGTGAGCGATCAGGATGATAGATTAAGAATTTGGGTGTAATTGGTCAATTTGTCACTGAGGTTTTAAACAGCTGTGCAAGGACTAAATAAATGATGCTTACAGCAGGAGAATGTCTAAATTCTCATAAAACTGTGGGATTTGGAGATGTTAACCATAAAAACTCAAACATGAAAATGAAAAATTTAGATTAACTCTATGACCTTGTTAATAATTCATATTTGATAATCAATCAAAGTGCTCTAAATAAGACTATTTTATTTTCAAATCAACTCTCTCAAAGCTAAAAACTCCTAAAACATCTCTGTTGCTGGACACCCCTGGATAAAAGGTCCTAATCCCATATTAGACACTCCTGATTTCAGGGTCATAATCCCATATTAGACACTCCTGGACAAAGAGTCATAATCTCATATTGGACACTCCTGGATAAAGGGCCATAATCCCATATTGGACACTCCTGGACAAAGAGTCATAATCTCATATTGGACACTCCTGGATAAAGGGCCATAATCCCATATTGGACACTCCTGGACAAAGAGTCATAATCCCATATTGGACACTCCTGGATAAAGGGTCATAATCCCATACTGATTGTATTGCTGAGAGAGTTGTGTATTGGAGTTCATTGTCTTCTTGTTTGCAGTCTGCTTTGTCTCCAGCAGAGGGAGCCATTGGCTCATCCAGTCCCAATTCAATTAACTTCATTTTTCTTTTAGGAACTTTATATGAGAAAGGCTTCAGTGTGAGTCTAGCTAACACACACACACGCACGCACGCACGCAAACTCCATGGAGCAGTTACCAGTGTTAAGTAAAACTTGCAACACACACTGAGGTATACAGAATTATTGAGCATTAATGAGTTAAAAGTGTTCAAAAGTGCTAAAAGAAATGGTTTTAAACTGTTACTAACAGATGTAGCACACGTCTTGACATAGCTCCCTCAAGATAACAAATGACTGTGTCGAATGTGTGTGCTCTGTGTGTAGTCTGTATAATCTGTGTGTAGTCTGTGTGTGGACTAATCTGTGTGTGGACTGTGTATTATCTGTGTGTAGTCTGTGTATAATTCTTGTGTAGTCTGTGTGTGGACTGTGTATAATCTGTGTGTGGACTGTGTATAGTCTGTGTGTAATCTGGTTTGTGTGTAGACTGTGTATAATCTGTGTATGTTCTATGTATAATCTTTGTGTAGTCTGTGTATAATCTGTGTGTTGACTGTGTATAATCTTTGTGTAGTCTGTGTATTATCTGCATGTGGACTGTGTATAATCTGTGTAGTCTGCAGTGTTGCCACAGTTACTTTGATTACTGATTACTCCTTGAAAAAGTAACTTAGTTACTTTACTGATTACTCAATTGGAAAAGTAACTAAGTTAGATTACTAGTTACTTTTTTAGTTACTTTCCCCAGCTGCCAACAACAACCCTCTGCCACCTCAAAATGACAATGATACCCGTTTTGCCAAAACTCACTTTATAGTCACCCTTTCTTGACTTCAATGAAAATAAATATTTGTTTTATAAAAAGTAAAATAAAGACCTCTTTCTTGACCTCATATTTAACTATTGACAGCACTGCAACAGTAAAACTTGCAGTTTCTAACCTACATTGGTAATAAATGTAACTATAAAATTCATTCTAACATTTAAATTATCTCTAAACATTTTACTTGTCGAAATTATTATTATTTTAAGTAGTATTAGTAGTTGTAGTAAAAAAACGGCTTCAAAACTGGACCTTTAATCTAGGGGTGTTATGGGGGCACATCCTTGCCCCATGCCCCCATTCCATCTGGATTCGCCCCTGCTTTGGCGTTTCAGCACAAAGAATGGATAACATTTATTTATGCAGAAAACATGACCAGATTTACAGGTAAGAAAGTTTTATTGTGTTTTCACATCATGTGGTCCTCAGAAAGAGAGTTTAGGTGCATTTGAGTGGGAAATAGTGTTAGTTGTTGACGCGTCGCGGAGGATCAGCTGTTTTTAGCAGCAGATACGGAGCGGCTCAGCTCAGAATTCTAAATAAAGGAGAAAAAAAAGCACGAGTCGTAGCTGCTGCAAAAAAACGCGGATGAAAAGCTCACAGCTCGCTTAAAGTGGGCAGTTCAGTCGAACCCCGACCCCCTGCCCACGGACCAAGTTTAATGCTGCTATCGACCCACAATGCAAAAATAATAGTAACTCACAGTGACTTGGAGAAGTAACTTTAATCTGATGGTAGTCTGTGTATTATTTTTGTGTAGTCCGTGTATAGTCTGTCTGTGGTCTGTGTATCTTTGTGTAGTCTGTGTATAATCTTTATGTAATCAGTGCACTGTAAGAAATGAAACAAAGGGGTTTTAAATGGAATTAATACTATTACTTTCAATATATTTGCAATTGTTAATTTTAGGGATTTAAGCAATAATGCTTCATTTGATTTAATTTAAACTACAATAGAGGGTGATCTACAAATATTCCTTGATTTGCACACGTTTTGCGATCCACATAAACAAATTTCCGATTTGTAACTTGTGTGTTGGTTTTTAAAATAAATGTGTAAATATATAATTTTTTCATTTGTATATTCGTTTTGCGAATTATGTAATTTATGTTTGTAGCATGGCCCAAACAGAGGGTCACCCCTTTGAGTCTGGTCTGCTTGAGGTTTCTTCCTCAGAGGGAGTTTTTCCTTACCACTGCTGCTCTGGGGGTTAGTAAGGTTAGATCTTACTTGTGTGAAGCGACTTGAGGCAACTCTGTTGTGATTTGGCGCTATATAAATGAAAATAAATTGAAATTTGGTAAAATAAAAGTTATTTGCGAAACTGAAAATTCTGTTTGTAAAGTGTGATTCAGCATTTGTGGGTCACCGATCACA
This sequence comes from Thalassophryne amazonica, assembly GCF_902500255.1. Taxonomy (NCBI): domain Eukaryota; kingdom Metazoa; phylum Chordata; class Actinopteri; order Batrachoidiformes; family Batrachoididae; genus Thalassophryne; species Thalassophryne amazonica. The sequence goes on from NC_047104.1 coordinate 20,395,755, forward strand.
CGCATTCATCGCTTTGCTCGAATTTTGAGACATTGCGAGCACAAACCTTCATTTGAGTTTTACAAAAATGTGTCTCACTATTCACACTACCATCCAATATATGGCAGTGTTGTTCTATGCATTTTGGCACCTTCGCTTGCGTTGAACGTGACAACAGAGGGGGCCGATTTCTATGTCACTATCTGGCTTTTCGAGGAGCTGCCCAGGAAAAAGCTAAACACTCAGTCATAACCACAAGCAGAAGAACGAGCGATGACTAGCACCCACTGATCTGTATATCACCCTGCTGGGAGCTTTTTTCAGCGACTGTTCAGAGTGACGCGGGTCGAGGGGGAAGTGATCAGAGACTCAGAAAACATCATTTCCCATGATGCCTGTTGGCGTGTGTGTCAGTTAAACCTTCAGAATTAGTGCGTTACTTAAAAAAAATATGTGCGAAATTTTCACTTTGTAAAAATGACAGAGTTGCAGTTAATGTCGGTAAACTGTCTGTAATAAGTTTTGTTTATAAATAAAACCATGAGAGAAACTGGTTGGATGGTTCTCTAATTGTGATTGTGATGCTTTGTTTCTGAGTTCATGGCAAAACCCATGACACTCTGGCCATGTGACAATGAATGCTAAATATCAATTAAATATATATAAATACATCTGCACTCTATGACTGCGGTGGTCTAGAATGGAGTATTTTATGACAAACAACTGGAGTAATCTGACTTGTGCAGTGACATCCTAATTCACACTACCACAAGCCACTGTTGCAGTAGACACGCTGAGTGAAACTCCTCAGATTTGCTAATGGCATAACATTTGTGTGATAAAAAAATTTGTACAGATAGTACAAAAAAAGCACACATCAAAAGTTAAAACCATAATAATACATAATACTAATTTGTACAAATAGTACATAAAATACATAAAAGCATGAAGTTAAAAACCAATCCGTCATACCTATTTTTAAAAACAATGACACTGGCCGAATTCAACCCAAAAAGACTGGGGCACAAAGACACAGAAACACAAAGATAAAGGGGGGCACAAAAGGACTGGGGCACAAAGACACAGAAACACAAAGATAAAGGGAGGCACAAAAGGACTGGGGCACAAAGACACAGAAACACAAAGATAAAGGGGGGCACAAAAGGACTGGGGCACAAAGACACAGAAACACAAAGATAAAGGGGGGCACAAAAGGACTGGGGCACAAAGACACAGAAACACAAAGATAAAGGGGGGCACAAAAGGACTGGGGCACAAAGACACAGAAACACAAAGATAAAGGGGGGCACAAAAGGACTGGGGCACAAAGACACAAGGAGCCCAATGACAAGGGGGCATAAAGATACAGGGACCCAAAGACACAGGGGCAGAAAGTTACAAGGAACACAAAGACACATGGGGACAAAGACAGAGAGACACAAAGACACATGGGCATAAAGTCACAGAGGCACAAACACACATGGGGATAAAGACACGGCGACACAGCGACACAGGGGCCCTCACACTGTTATCATCCAAAATGTTTTGGAGAACGCAAAAGGTAACATGAACACAAAGAACACATAATGGAACACAAAATAATAAATACTAGCAACTAATAACATGCTAATAATAACTAATAACATAGAAGTAATGTTTTTGTTTTTTCAATTTCCTGACACTGATCTGGGTGTAAGTCGCAGTGGCAGTCAACCAAGCAACTCATCCCCCACTTCTCTATCCTGGGCAGATTCTTCTAACTCTTCCTGGAGGATCCCAAGGCAATTCAAGAGCCATCTGGGAAATATAATCCCTCCAGCATGTCCTGAGTGAGAGGCGGGGTTCACAGTGGACAGGACGCGAGCCTATCACAGGGCTAATACATACAAACAGAAAAACACAAGCACACCACCAGTTGAACAAACCTTCATGTCTTTGGAAGTGGGAGGAAGCCAGAGCACCTGGAGCTTGTGATCTCCCTCTTGCTATACATTTTTTTCAATGCGGCAATCTGATCATGTCATAATATTAATAAATTAAAAGGATCTATTACACTCATTATTAAATCAGACAATCTGACTTTGTCATAATATTAATAAATTGAAAGGATCTATTACACTCATTTATAAATCGGACATTCTGTTCGTGTCATAATATTGATACATTTAAAAGGATCTATTGCACTCGTCATTTTCAAACGCGACAATCTGTTCATGTCATAATATTAATAAATTTAAAAGGATCTATTGGGCTTGTCATATTTAAACGCGACAATCTGTCCGTGTCATAATAATAAATTTAAAAGGATCTATTACACTCCTCATTTTTAAACGCAACAATCTGACCGTGTCATAAATTTAAAAGGATCTATTACACGCCTCATTTTTAAACGCAACAATCTGATCGTGTCATAGTATTAATACATTTACAAGGATCTATTACACTCGTCACTTTTAAACGTGACAATCTGTCTGTGTCATATTAATACATTTAAAGGATCTATTATGCTCATCATTTTTAAACAAATAAAATGACAAATAACAATGACAATAAAATGAAATTAAATGATAATCTGACCGTGCCATAACATTAATAAATTTAAAAGAATCTATTATGCTCGTCAGTTTTAAATTTGACAATAAATCATGAAAAACATTTAGCAGAAAAATCTGGAACAATTTTTGCAGAACAATTAATGTATTAATTTCTTGGCCAAAACAATGAATGTACAAATTTTTCAATTTAAAATTCAATTCCTTTCAGTTACACTCAACAAAAATATAAACACAACACTTTTGGTTTTGCTCCCATTTTGTATGAGATGAACTCAAAGATCTAAAACTTTTTCCACATACACAATATCACCATTTCCCTCAAATATTGTTCACAAACCAGTCTAAATCTGTGATAGTGAGCACTTCTCCTTTGCTGAGATAATCCATCCCACCTCACAGGTGTGCCATACCAAGATGCTGATTAGACACCATTAGTGCACAGGTGTGCCTTAGACTGCCCACAATAAAAGGCCACTCTGAAAGGTGCAGTTTTGTTTTATTGGGGGGGGGGGGGGGGGGGGGATACCAGTCACTATCTGGTGTGACCACCATTTGCCTCATGCAGTGCAACATATCTCCTTCGCATAAAGTTGATCAGGTTGTCAATTGTGGCCTGTGGAATGTTGGTCCACTCCTCTTCAATGGCTGTGCGAAGTTGCTGGATATTGGCAGGAACTGGTACACGCTGTCATATACGCCGGTCCAGAGCATCCCAAACATGCTCAATGGGTGACATGTCCGGTGAGTATGCCGGCCATGCAAGAACTGGGACATTTTCAGCTTCCAAGAATTGTGTACAGATCCTTGCAACATGGGGCCGTGCATTATCCTGCTGCAACATGAGGTGATGTTCTTGGATGTATGGCACAATAATGGGCCTCAGGATCTCGTCACGGTATCTCTGTGCATTCAAAATGCCATCAATAAAATGCACCTGTGTTCTTCGTCCATAACAGACGCCTGCCCATACCATAAGCCCACCACCACCATGGGCCACTCGATCCACAACATTGACATCAGAAAACTGCTCACCCACACGACGCCACACACTCTGTCTGCCATCTGCCCTGAACAGTGTGAACCAGGATTCATCCGTGAAGAGAACACCTCTCCAACGTGCCAAACGACAGCGAATGCGAGCATCTGCCCACTCAAGTCAGTTACGATGACGAACTGGAGTCAGGTCGAGACCCCGATGAGGACGACGAGCATGCAGATGAGCTTCCCTGAGATGGTTTCTGACAGTTTGTGCAGAAATTCTTTGGTTATGCAAACCGATTGTTTCAGCAGCTGTCCGAGTGGCTGGTCTCAGATGATCTTGGAGGTGAACATGCTGGATGTGGAGGTCCTGGGCTGGTGTGGTTACACGTGGTCTGCGGTTGTGAGGCTGGTTGGATGTACTGCCAAATTCTCTGAAACGCCTTTGGAGACGGCTTATGGTAGAGAAATGAACATTCAATACACGAGCAACAGCTCTGGTTGACATTCCTGCTGTCAGCATGCCAATTGCACGCTCCCTCAAATCTTGCAACATCTATGGCATTGTGCTATGTGATAAAACTGCACCTTTCAGAGTGGCCTTTTATTGTGGGCAGTCTAAGGCACACCTGTGCACTAATGGTGTCTAATCAGCATCTTGATATGGCACACCTGTGAGGTGGGATGGATTATCTCAGCAAAGGAGAAGTGCTCACTATCACAGATTTAGACTGGTTTGTGAACAATATTTGAGGGAAATGGTGATATTGTGTATGTGGAAAAGGTTTTAGATCTTTGAGTTCATCTCATATAAAATGGGAGCAAAACCAAAAGTGTTGCGTTTATATTTTTGTTGAGTGTATATAGCACCAAATCAGAACAGCTGCCTGAAGGCACTTCATACAAGTAAGGTCTAACCATACCAACCCCTAAAGTGAGCACACAGACGACAATGGTAAGGAAAAACTCTCTCTGATGATATTTAGGAAGAAACCTCAAGCAGTCCAGAGTCAAAGGCCATTCTAACAGTTACCACTTTTTTACAAAGTTTTACAAAGCTGAAGAAACAGGAAACAGAGTAACATCAAAAACACAGTCCATTACTGAGATGACCGCACAAGCAATTGTGCCACAGGCAGGGAGTCATCCACCACCCTGGGATACAGAGCCAGCCTCCAGCCCTCATGCCATCAGTTGGCCCATCCTCCAGGCCAAGTAGAGTCCAAATGTGTGCTACAGTCAGCTTCAGCCATAGCATCATGTGGTCAGTCCACCATCATGTAATGTGCTGCTTGTGTGACATTGTTGATACCACGGACAGAGAGAAAAAAGCAGTATCAGTTGACCAAGAAAAAAATTAAATCATAATGTTCAGGTACAGCAGTTGCAGCACTTGAACTCAACATCTGCTTTTGGAATCCTGTCGCAGTGCCCATGGAACCACTCCTTACAGATGGGCAAGCTGGTGTCACTCGGCATCCTGCAATGCCAATAAAGTGCCTTCGGGATGCTTTACTGTACAGAGCCCTCAATCTGGAAAGGCATCATCACTCCCTTATCAAAACAATCAGCCAGGTGACTACAAAGAAGTGCCTGCTGGAGATTCATCTGTGAAGGATGCAATAACAAAAACACCACAGTCACTGCCTCCCCTCTGCTTGATGCAGTTCTGCCAGATAAGTCATTTCTGGACAGTCTGTGTGAAGCATCCTGGCTAGCTCGTTCAGCAGACTGTGTACAGTGAATCAAATATATTAATCAATCAATCAATTTTATTTATATAGCGCCAAATCACAACAAACAGTTGCCCCAAGGCGCTTTATATTGTAAGGCAAGGCCATACAATAATTACGTAAAAACCCCAACGGTCAAAACGACCCCCTGTGAGCAAGCACTTGGCGACAGTGGGAATGTTGTGAAAGTGTAGTGACACGGACCCACAACAGGGGGCGCATATGAACGGTCAATAGATGAGCCAAAAAGTAACAATTTAATGTTGTGAAGGTGCACAACGAATACACAGACAATCACAGAATATGATAACAGTCAATCCACAAAGGTGACGTGTGGGCAGGCTCGAGGATAGAAGATGTCTGTCCTGAGAAGAGCTGGAACCACACGATTTCCGCCGCCACCGAACCTGGTGAATACTGGAGCCGCCAAGTCCCGAATTCCCAGGTGATCACCGTCCCCGACTGTCGGATCTGGTACTGCTGGCGAAGAACAAAGACAGTCAAGTGTGGTTGGTGGGAATGCCACCTACACCTCTAACACACACTCGTGCAGCGTCTGTTTAACCACTTATCTGACGGACGTAGGACGAAACAGTCGTGACCCATGCCGGTCCTCTGGTTGAAAGCTGCAAAACAATAGCTCTTAGAATCAATTACTAAAGGCAGAGAAAGTTACCTCCATTGAAGTACGATATCTCGGCAACGAAGTGGAGATGACGTCTGGTCTTTATGGAGTGAGATGATGTAGAGTAGATGGGTGACAGCTGTCAAGAGATAATGAGTGACAGCTGTCACCCCCGGCTGTGTCCGTGGCGGCAGCGCCCTCTCGTGCCTGAAGCCCGCACTTCAGGCAGGGCGCCCACTGGTGGTGGGCCAGCAGTACCTCCTCTTCTGGCAGCCCACACAACAGGACCCCCCCCTCAACGGGCGCCTCCTGGCGCCCGACCAGGCTTGTTCGGGTGACGGTGGTAGAAGTCGGCCAGGAGGGCCGGATCCAGGATGAAGCTCCTCTTCACCCAGGAGCGTTCTTCGGGTCCATACCCTTCCCAGTCCACCAAGTACTGGAACCCCCGGCCCATCCGACGGACGTCCAGGAACCGGCGCACCGTCCAAGCCGGCTCCCCGTCGATGATCCGAGCAGGAGGCGGCGCCGGTCCGGGAGCACAGAGGGGTGAGGTGTGGTGAGGTTTGATCCTGGAAACGTGAAAAACCGGGTGGATCCGCAGTGAAGCCGGGAGTTGGAGCTTCACTGCGGCAGGACTGAGGACTTTGAGGATCTTGAATGGTCCAATATATCTGTCCTTAAGTTTTGGGGAGTCCACCTGGAGGGGGATGTCCTTCGTGGATAGCCACACCTCCTGCCCGGGCAGGTAAGCAGGGGCCGGGGATCGCCGGCGGTCTGCATGGGTCTTCGCCCTCGTCCGGGCCTTCAACAAGGCAGAACGGGCGGAGCGCCACACCCGACGGCACTTCCGCAGGTGGGCCTGGACCGAGGGCACACCGACCTCTCCCTCCACCACGGGAAACAACGGGGACTGATACCCCAAACACACCTCAAATGGGGAGAGGCCGGTGGCAGAGGACACCTGGCTGTTATGCGCATACTCAATCCAGGCCAGATGTTTACTCCAGGCCGTCGGGTGTGCGGACGTCACACAGCGCAGAGCTTGCTCCAATTCCTGATTGGCCCGTTCTGCCTGTCCATTGGTCTGCGGGTGATACCCGGACGAGAGGCTCACAGTAGCCCCCAGTTCCCGGCAGAAGCTCCTCCAGACGTGTGAGGAGAACTGGGGACCATGATCAGAGACGATGTCAGTGGGTATCCCATGCAGACAGACGACGTGGTGGACCAGGAGGTCAGCTGTCTCCTGGGCTGTTGGGAGCTTCGGGAGGGCCACGAAGTGGGCCGCCTTGGAGAATCGGTCCACTATCGTGAAGATGGTGGTGTTGCCCTGGGGCGGCGGGAGGCCCGTGACGAAATCCAGGCTGATGTGGGACCAGGGGCGATGAGGCACAGGTAGCGGTTGGAGAAGTCCTTGGGACCTTTTATGGTCCGCCTTGCCCCTGGCACAGGTGGTGCAGGCCTGGATGTTCCGTGGTCCGGGCTCCATGCCAGGGCCTCCCGGACGATCTTCTCCACGTCCCAGGTGAGGGAGGCCACGATAGTGGACTCCGGCAGGATGGGCTCCGGTGGATCCGACAGTGCAGTTTTGACCTCCTCTTCGTGTACCCGGTACAAGGCATCTGACCTCTGGTTCTTGGTCCCGGGGCGATAGGTGATCCGGAAGTCAAAACGCCCGAAGAACAGTGACCAGCGGGCTTGCCTGGGGTTCAGCCGCTTGGCGGTCCTGATATACTCCAGGTTCCGATGGTCAGTGAAAACCGTGAACGGCACAGACGCTCCCTCCAACAGGTGTCTCCACTCCTCAAGAGCCTCTTTCACCGCAAGGAGTTCTCGATTGCCGACGTCATAGTTCCGTTCAGCCGGGGTCAACCTGCGTGAAAAGTAGGCACACGGGTGAAGAACCTTATCAGTCTCTCCGCTCTGGGATAGCACGGCTCCTATCCCTGAGTCAGAGGCGTCCACTTCAACCACGAACTGGCGGCTAGGGTCGGGCTGCACCAAAACTGGCGCAGTAGAGAACCGTCGTTTCAACTCCTTGAACGCGGCTTTGCACCGATCCGACCAGGTGAAGGAGACTTTTGGAGAGGTCAGGGCTGTCAGGGGGCTAACTACCTGACTGTAGCCCTTAATGAACCTCCTATAGAAATTAGCGAAGCCGAGGAACTGTTGCAGCTTCCTACGGCTTGTTGGTTGGGGCCAATCTCTCACCGCCGCAACCTTGGCCAGATCAGGGGCGACGGAGTTAGAGGAGATGATAAACCCCAGGAAGGACAAAGACGTGCGGTGAAACTCGCACTTCTCGCCCTTCACAATTAGTCGGTTCTCTAACAACTGCTGCAGGACCTGACGTACATGCTGGACATGGGTCTCAGGATCCGGAGAAAAGATGAGAATATCGTCCAGATATACGAAGACGAATCGGTGCAGGAAGTCCCGCAAGACGTCGTTAACCAAAGCTTGGAACATCGCGGGGGCGTTTGTGAGGCCGAACGGCATGACCAGGTACTCAAAGTGACCTAACGGGGTGTTAAATGCCGTCTTCCATTCGTCTCCCTTCCGGATCCGAACCAGGTGATACGCATTTCTAAGATCCAGCTTAGTAAAGATTTTAGCTCCATGCAGGGGGGTGAACACGGAATCCAACAATGGCAACGGGTATCGGTTGCGAACCGTAATCTCATTCAGCCCCCTGTAATCAATGCATGGACGGAGTCCGCCATCTTTCTTGCCCACAAAAAAGAAACCTGCCCCCATCGGGGAGGTGGAGTTCCGGATCAACCCGGCAGCTAATGAGTCCCGGATGTAGGTCTCCATTGATTCGCGCTCAGGTCGGGAGAGGTTGTACAGCCTGCTGGACGGGAACTCAGCGCCTGGAACCAAATCAATGGCACAATCGTACGGACGGTGCGGGGGAAGGGTGAGTGCCAGATCCTTGCTGAAGACGTCAGCAAGATCGTGGTACTCAACCGGCACTGCCGTCAGATTGGGAGGGACTTTGACCTCCTCCTTAGCCTGTAAACCGGGAGGAACCGAGGATCCTAAACACACCCGATGGCAGGTTTCGCTCCACTGAACCACCACCCCAGATGGCCAATCAATCCGGGGATTGTGCTTCAACATCCATGGGAAGCCCAAAATCACGCGGGAGGTAGAAGGAGTTACAAAAAACTCAATCTCCTCCCGATGGTTTCCAGACACCACCAGAGTTACTGGTTGTGTCTTGTGTGTGATTAAAGGGAGGAGGGTGCCATCTAGTGCCCGCACCTGCAATGGCGAAGGAAGCGCCACCAGAGCGAGACCTACCTCTCTTGCCCATCTGCTGTCTAGCAAATTCCCTTCTGACCCCGTGTCCACCAGTGCTGGGGCTTGAAGGGTTAAATCCCCGCTCAGGATTGTAACTGGGAGTCGTGTGGCAATCTGTGTGTGTCCCACGTGAATGTTATGACCCCTTCTTAGCCCAGTCTCTAAGGGCGGTTGTTGTCGTTGTGGCCGTTTGGGGCAGTTTTCCTGTATGTGCTCCTTTGAGCTGCAGAGAAAACACTCCCCGCAGACCAGCCTCCTCATTTTGGCCCTGCGCGTTTCCCTAACAACGTCAGCAGGGGGAGCTGTTGCCCCACAGAGCGCTGCGGCTGTGGAGCGTGGGGAGGGCGGCCCCTTTTCGAACCCGGAAGGGAGAGGGACGGCGCGTATCCGGCCACGTCCTTCGCCTCGCTCCCGACGGCGTTCCTCCAACCGATTGTCTAACCGTATAACGAGATCGATAAGCCCATCTAAATCCCGCGGTTCCTCCTTAGCTACCAGATGCTCCTTCAGGGCCGATGACAGTCCGTTTATGAAGGCGGCGCGGAGCGCAACGTTATTCCAGCCAGACCTCGCAGCCGCGATGCGGAAGTCGACTGCATATTCGGCTGCGCACCGGCGCCCCTGTCACATTGACAGCAGCATTGTTGAAGCGGTCTCTCCTCTGTTAGGGTGATCAAACACTGTTCTGAACTCCCCCACAAACCCAGTGTATACTGATAACAACCATGAGTTTTGTTCCCAGAGCGCCGTAGCCCAGGCGCGTGCCTTACCCCGAAGCAAATTAACAACATAAGCCACCTTGCTGGTGTCAGACGCGTACATCACGGGTCGTTGTGCAAAGACGAGCGAACACTGCATCAGAAAGTCCGCGCACGTCTCCACACAACCCCTGTACGGCTCAGGGGGACTTATGTATGCTTCAGGGTATGGTGGGGGGGGTTTGTTGAAAGACCAGTGGAATGTTAATACCCAGCACCGGGTCGGCAGGAGGAGGAGCCGCAGCAGCGCTCTGATCGCGTGCTTCCACCTGTGCGGTGAGAGCCTCCATCCTGCGATTAAGGATGTCGTTTTGCTCGGACATCAAATCCAACCGAGTGGTAAAGGCGGTGAGGATTTGCTGCAACTCACCGAGCACGCCTCCTGCAGACGCCTGTGCACCCTGCTCTTCCATTGGCTGTCCAACAGATGGATGACGCCCCTCGGGATCCATGACGCTGGCCGAGATATCCTGTTGTGAAAGTGTAGTGACACGGACCCACAACAGGGGGCGCAAATGAACGGTCAATAGATGAGCCAAAAAGTAACAATTTAATGTTGTGAAGGTGCACAACGAATACGCAGACAATCACAGAATATGATAACAGTCAATCCACAAAGGTGACGTGTGGGCAGGCTCGAGGATCAATCAATCAATCAATCAACTTTTTTCTTATATAGCGCCAAATCACAACAAACAGTTGCCCCAAGGCAAGGATAGAAGACGTCTGTCCTGAGAAGAGCTGGAACCACACGATTTCCGCCGCCACCGAACCTGGTGAATACTGGAGCCGCCAAGTCCCGAATTCCCAGGTGATCACCGTCCCCGACTGTCGGATCTGGTACTGCTGGCGAAGAACAAAGACAGTCAAGTGTGGGTGGTGGGAATGCCACCTACACCTCTAACACACACTCGTGCAGCGTCTGTTTAACCACTTATCTGACGGACGTAGGATGAAACAGTCGCGACCCACGCCGGTCCTCTGGTTGAAAGCTGCAAAACAATAGCTCTTAGAATCAATTACTAAAGGCAGAGAAAGTTACCTCCATTGAAGTACGATATCTCGGCAACGAGGTGGAGATGACGTCTGGTCTTTATGGAGTGAGATGATGTAGAGTAGATGGGTGACAGCTGTCAAGAGTTAATGAGTGACAGCTGTCACCCCCGGCTGTGTCCATGGCGGCAGCGCCCTCTCGTGCCTGAAGCCCGCACTTCAGGCAGGGCGCCCACTGGTGGTGGGCCAGCAGTACCTCCTCTTCTGGCGGCCCACACAACAGGGAAGGAAAAACTCCCTTTTAACAGGAAGAAACCTCCAACAGAACCAGGCTCATGGAGGGGCAGTCTTCTGCTGGGACTGGTTGGGGCTGAGGGAGAGAACCAGGAAAAAGACATGCTGTGGAGTGGAGCAGAGATCAATCACTAATGATTAAATGCAGAGTGGTGCATACAGAGCAAAAAGAGAAAGAAACACTCAGTGCATCATGGGAACCCCCCAGCAGTCTAAGTCTATAGCAGCATAACTAAGGGATGGTTCAGGGTCACCTGATCCAGCCCTAACTATAAGCTTTAGCAAAAAGGAAAGTTTTAAGCCTAATCTTAAAAGTAGAGAGGGTGTCTGTCTCCCTGATCCGAATTGGGAGCTGGGTCCACAGGAGAGGAGCCTGAAAGCTGAAGGCTCTGCCTGTTATGTGTCGGACGCGGGCGGAGGACCGACCAGCGTTTGAAGTAAGACCCAGTATAAAATAAGCAGAGCACGGTACAAAGGATAACAGAATTTAATAAACATAACAGTGATGTGCAGAATAACAATGAATAAGTGCGCGGTCTGCGAGGTGGAATAACGGTGCGCTCCCAGCAGCACAAATGGTCCGTAGCCAGAACAGTTCGGTCCCAAGGACCCCGCCGACACCCCCCAGGTGGCCGCGACCAACCGATTCTGTGAAAGAAGAAGCCATCATGTGAGTCCACCACTCCACACACAGAGAGACCACTCAAAGGTGTACATAAACAGCAAACACTTCCTGGCTTAATTACCAATCAGCTTCCCACCCTGCAGGCATGGAACACCCAGTTCAATTCTCCACTGCAGTGGAAGCTGATTAAATGACTAACATAACAGCTCAATATAATAAGGTGTGAGGGACACCACATTTACTGACTGTACTCATGTTAGTCACAAAACCTAAAGTACCTCAGGAAGTGTGCTGACGAGCGTGAGACCTCACCCCTCCTCTTTCACAGACCATGGCATCAAACCTGGTACAGTCTCCGCATCCATGATGATGAGATGGCTCTCTAGACGACGATCTCACCCGTCTGGTCACAAGGTCGAGTCTCTGGCAAATACACACTGTGTACTCCAGACTTAAATGCAACGATGCTCCAATCCATAAAGATGCACCACAGCTGTGAGTCCTGACGAGCTGCACATGACAAGCTTCAGGTGATCAGGGTGAGGTCCTGATAACTCAGCCACACAGCCACTCAGTCCTGAACGCATGCCACCTGGAAGGAAAAACAAAAGACAGAAAACAGAAGACAAACAAAAGCCAGCCAGGCACGCCAGCCATACAACACTGCCTCCCATTCTACTCTTACAAACCCTAGGAACTACAAGTAAGCCTGCAGTCTGAGAGCGAAGCGCTCTATTGGGGTGATATGGTACTATGAGGTCCCTAAGATAAGATGGGACCTGATTATTCAAAACCTTATAAGTAAGAAGAAGAATTTTAAATTCTATTCTAGAATTAACAGGAAGCCAATGAAGAGAGGCCAATGTGGGTGAGATATGCTCTCTCCTTCTAGTCCCCGTTAGTACTCTAGCTGCAGCATTTTGAATTAACTGAAGGCTTTTCAGGGAACTTTTAGGACAACCTGATAATAATGAATTACAATAGTCCAGCCTAGAGGAAATAAATGCATGAATTAGTTTTTCAGCATCACTCTGAGACAAGACCTTTCTAATTTTAGAGATATTGCGTAAATGCAAAAAAGCAGTCCTACATATTTGTCTAATATGCGCTTTGAATGACAGTATTACTAGAGGTCAGGGTAATGCCATCCAGAGTAAGGATCTGGTTAGACACCATGTTTCTAAGATTTGTGGGGCCAAGTACAATAACTTCAGTTTTATCTGAGTTTAAAAGCAGGAAATTAGAGGTCATCCATGTTGCATTAATGATGCCAGGATCACGGTACTTGCACACAATTAATGGTTGTTGTTCAAGTTGAGCACTTGTATAAATTCGCCATCAGGTGCGGCCACACGGGGGGCATGCAGTGTCCCAAACAGCATCCTGTTCTGCACACCCAGCGTCTTTGGGAATTTCTGCAACAAAAGAACCTGAGCATGATCAATAATCTCATCTGTCAACCAGTCTCCACTACGGATGGTTCCTACAAGTTTGGAAATGGTGTAAGAAAACTCAAAGGGAGGGGACTGGCTGGTAACTGGGAGGGGATCGGGCCCACGCTGTGGTGCTGTTGAAAAACCTGAATATTCAACATCCTCACATTGGGCATATGTGTTCACAGTAGAACATTTCTCTGTCTTCGACCGTTTGGAAGGTGCAGACTGACCTGAAATCTAGAAGAAACACCATGAGTAACATGGGCTGAACAAGAAAATGGAGCTGGTGTCTTCAGATTCCGTTTTTTATAGAGATTGACAGAAAGATCTGCTGCAAAAGGTGATGTATCTGTAACAGAGGACAAAACAGAATCTGCTGTCACCCTACTGGCCAATACGTCCTGTGTGCTGGAGGTGTTAGTGTCAGCTGTCACAGGTGCTGCATCTGAAATAGAGATAGAAACATGAGAGGGAGAGACTGCAGTGTCGCCTGCCACAGGTACATCTGCAGACACACACACACATACACACACACACACAGGAGGTGTATCAGCTGCTGGGCTCTGACTGTCACCGGCTGGGAAGGCAGTGATCTCTTCCACTCCTGTAGAGCAGGTTCCCACACCAAGTCCACATTGGTCCTCCTCTTGCATGTCGACTGGCTCGGTGTAAGGTTTCAGCTGGTCATATGGGTACCTCAACGGCAATGTTTTGGAATCCCCAACAGACTGCAGGTGCACCTTTTGGTTGTCGTTGATGTTAATGATGATGAAAAGAAAAGAAAAGAAAATCCATGAAGTATTTGGGAGTTACACAAAAAGATCATAACTCAATATTACATAGACATAACAACTGCTGTTAACTTGATGTGCAACATAAAAAGTAAAATACTGCTTATGTATTGAAAACTTAATATATCACATAATAACTTAGCACACAGTGACACGTACATGTATGTTCCAAGCCACCTGGCCCTAAACTGTACACTCTTCCGAGCCAGATTCTTCATGTTCTTCCTCAGAACCAGCTGGCCAGGCCTAAGGTGGAACACTCGAACACCCTTTGTCTTCCTCCTTGCATACTCCTCCTTCTGCTTCTGCTGTGTCATCTGCACTTTCTTCAGCACCTGCAAATATATCAAATGTGTATGAAACACTGATGTAAAGGACTTTAGAAAACTACTGTATTAAACACATTCATAATTTTTGGCATACTTAATAATATAACTATTAATTATTATTATTACAACTACTATACTGTGCTGTTAAATAATTACTCTTATAAAATGATATATATATATAATCTATTGCTAGTCAGACATAGACACCTGCTCATCCACAGCCTTGATGTCGTCATCTGTGCACTCAACAAGGGTAGAGATATCCTCCTCAGCCATGGCCTTCTCCAAATCATCCAAATTCACCTCTGTTTCTTCATCATTGAGAACATGAGAAAGAAGGGGGTGAATTTGGTGGACTTCTGGTTCTGGCTCCTCATGGAGAAGGTGACCTGATCCAGCAGAGTATCCAAGTCAGTCTGATGGTCAGTCACAAGTGTCCTGAGTCTGTCCTTGAGGGTCTGGTTTGTCCACTCATCCAGCCCTGAAACAATGCAAAAATGAACATGACAAAATATACAAATGAATATAGATCATTAACACAATAATGATTCTTATGAGTATTAATGACATATGTATGTAATACTCCATACATGACTGTATAAAACAGGGTTATTGGATTACCATTGGTGATGTATGATTATTTACCAAACAATTATGTTGATGGACATACGTTTGGTTATAAAATGGAAATATAGGGAAACTAAATATTTCATGTACAAAATATTTTGCCTAGAGAACATACCATTGGTCTGAGGTCTATAGGCAGATGATATCACCCTCTTCACTTTAAACTTCTCTGCCAAGGCTTGGTTTATCCGGTTAACAAATTCTGGTCCCTGATCTGACAAGAGCTTTTCAGGTGCTCCCCATCTGTAAGCACACAGGGCATAATTACTGCAGTGAAAGGGCAGCAAATTACAGTATATTACAAGCATATATTTTACATTTAGCTATTAAACATATATCTATCAAGCACGTCACTTATGTAAATTCTTAGACACCTAAACATAAGTAATAGATCCAAGTGTATAATTTCTCACGATGGTGTATGACAACATTAATGAAATAATAATAATAAATACCCCAGGAAGAAACTCTCCAGGGCCTTTGCCACAGCCACTCCACTCTTGGCAGGTATGGCATGAAAGTCAACAAACTTTGTGAAATAGTCTGTCAATGTCAGGGTGTATCGATTCCCATGAGGCGTCAGTTTCAGAGGGCCAACCAGGCCCATCCCCACCATATGCCAGGGTCCCACCACCTTGATTGGTTTCAAGGCAGGGGCCATGGTGATTAGCTTCACCTGACGCTGACAAGGATCACAGGGATCAAACTGAAAATATATACAAACATAGAAAAGTGAAAAAGGTATATACAGAATCCTTAGTCATTCAATATCAAAACATATCTGCGACATTAACCATGAATACCATATGTGACTGTGACATCTATTTATACATACTAAAATTTGAACAGTATTGTTATTACCAATTTTCTACCAATCATATTTGATATAAAACATAGAACTATTTATTACATAGATGTGTTTTATGTAATCTACACACTCACAGAACGTCTCACATCGTCCTTCATTCCACGCAAGTAGTGGGTCATCACCCGGTTCTCCTGAGTGGCGTTAACACCAGCATGTGTGGACAGGCCAGCTGTATGACAGTGGCACAGAAGATGCATCTTCTCCTTCTTGTCCGCCACAACTTGCAGTCTTTTGTTAAGATGGCTGATGGCCTGTCCCAGATGGGTGATGTAATACAGCCTTCCATCTGGGGGGAAAATACAACAACATAAACAGGCTAGAGTAACCCTCGTATTATGTATGAAAAAATCTACATTGATTGCGTTGCGGGTCATTTTGACTGGTACCATGTAAATCCACTCAAAACAGTCAAAAAACAAAAAACAAAACCAAAAAAAAAAAAACTGGTTAGACCAATTGCAACTCTATTTTAGATTCTAATCCAGTTACATTTTATCCACAAATCTGATTGGTTAATCGTGTGAGATTTCAGATCGTATAATATCAGGGTAACGGTGGCAAAATATTCGACTGTTTCACATTTGGATGTATTACTTCACACTCTGACCGGTGTTCTGACGAGATGTCATTCCTGTCGAATATCATTCCTGTCCTCCAGACAACTGCACATGCGTGCGCAGTATTGTCAGGACGTGGAACTGTCGATTTATGCGATGAGATGCACAATTTGACAAATTTCACATCTCAATAATATTAAAAACTGCACACCATAGTCCTTTTCACCGATAAGTGATGCTACAATTTAAATATTAACTTGCACCTTGTCAGAAATAAAAATAATAATAAAAAATAAATAATAAAAAATACTTTTATTTGTAATTAGGACATTGATGTTATGTGTCGGACGCAGCTCGGAGAACCGACCAGCGTTTGAAGGACCCAGTATGAAATAAGCAGAGCATGGTTCAAAGGCTAACTGAATTTAATACATAACAGTGATAATATAATAACAAAAGGTGCGGCCTGGCGTGGTGCGCTCCCAGCAGCGCTAACGGTCCGGAGCCAGAAGCTGTTTCGGACCCAAGGACCCCGCCGACACCACCCAGGTGGCCGCAACAAACGAGTCTGTGAAAGAAGGAACCATTATGTGAGTCCACACTCTACACACAGAACACTTAAAGGTGTACAAACAGCAAACACTTCCTGGCTTGATTACTGATCAGCTTCCCAACCTGCAGGCATGGAACAATCAGTTCCCAAAACTCCACTGCAGTGAAAGCTGATACATGACTAACAAACAGCTCAATACAATAAGGTGTGAGGGACACCACATTTACTGACTGTATAAATGTTAGTCACAAAATCTAACGTACCTCAGGAAGTGTGCTGACGAGCGTGAGACCTCACCCCCTCCTCTTTCACAGACTGTGCATCAAACCTGGACGTTCTCAGCATCCGCTGTTGATGAGATGGCTCCCGAGACGACGATCTCACCCGTCTGGTCACAAGGTCGAGTCTCTGGCAAACACACACTGTGCACTCCAGTCTTAAATGCCAACATGTTCCAATCCATCCAGATGCACCACAGCTGTGAGTCCTGACGAGTCGCAGGTGATCAGGGTGAGGTCCTGACAGCCTCAGCAACACAGCCACTCAGTCCCAAACGCACGCCACCTGGGAGGAAAACCAAAAGACAGAAACAAACCGGCAGCCAGGCCCGCCCAGCCATATAACAGTACCCCACCCTCACGGGAAGCCTCCCGGCGACCACACACACCTGGCCCAGGAGAAACACCCCCCTCCAGGGACCATGGCTGGAAACCGCGTCTGCGTTCATCCTCCAACAGACTGGTTGAACTGGCTGCATCTTTGCCCTTGTTTCTGACAGTCTCTTAGCACAGGTGTGGCCAGGAGTTCTTACACCTGTGCGGTCAGCCTTTATCCAAACATGTGTAATTAGTCATAAAACAAAACACAAACAACCAAAACACCCCCCCCCCTCCCCAGGGGACCGTCCCATCAAACCCCAGGGAAGGGGAGAAAAGAAAAACAACCCAAACTTGAGCTCACAAACAAAAATGCCAAAATACCCCCCCAGAGGACCGTTCCATCAAACCCCAGGGAAGGGGAGAAAAGAAAAACCCAAACTTGAGCTCACAAACAAAAATGCCAAAATACCCCCCCTCCTCCCCCCAAACGACACGTAGGGACCAACACCCCCCAGAGGGCCTCCCGCCAGCTCCAGGAGTAATAACCACGGCCGAGGTCCCTCTGGGATCCAACGTCACCCACGGGGACTACCAGCACCTCCCAGAGGACCACTCGTCAACCCCAGGAGACGCCTCCCCTCATGACCAATGGACCCAGCCCCGGCCGTCCACGGCTAGATGGACCCACAGCCCTTTCCCCCCCAGAGGACACCATAGTCAAACCCTGAGGGCGGAAACTGGGGGGGGGGAAAACAAAAAGATACCCCAAACCCCCCCCCCTCCCCTCCCGGGTGCAGAGGCTACCTGGGAAACGCCCAGCACAACCTAACTGCACCCCTCCAGCAATGCCGACACTACGGCACACCCGGCTGGAGTCAGAGGAGAAGAGAGGGCATAACAAAAAACAAAAAGAGAAAAAACAACCCAAGTACCACCCCATCACCCCCCAGGGGACCGTTCCATCTAACCCTGGGGATGTGAAACAAAAAGAAATAAAAGGAAAAACAAACAGACCAACACACAGTTGTTTGGGTCCCTTTTTTTTTTTTTTTTTTTTTTTTTGTTCTTTTTCAGACAGGCTGCAGGGTCACAACCCCAGACAAATAGTGGACAACAAAAAATAAAATCCCACACAAAAACCAACTCAAAAAACACCCACACAAAATGAACTAACACAAAACAAATCAGTGAGTTATACCGTCAAGCTCAACCAAATGGAACACACCTGTTCCTACTCAAGAGCTTGACGGTAACGTGATTCAGTCACCACAAGGGGGAGCCAGAGTGCTAAAAATGAAAAAACCCCTTTGGCGACAGAAAAAACAAACGAGCTGCTTTTATGTGCGCAGCTGAGTGCAACACACAACCAAAATGTGCTCAACTAAATAACGCCGGAGCTGATACAACAGACGCAGTAGTTACCTTTGTCCGGGGAAACGGGGCTACGACTGTAACACAGGAAGCCCAGCGACCCGTGCTAACAGAGCTCCGCCGTGCGCGTGAACCCATTACAAACGCACTCTTGCAGCTCCCGTTTAAACCTCTTATCCGGTCGGAGTGTGACGCGAAGCCGTCGCCAGTCACACTCCACCACGACCCACGGATAAGGCACAACACAGGAACACGGCTGCAAGAGAGCACAAATCAGTATCCAGTAATGGGTTCTCAAACACGCACCTTCCGGGCGGAGAGCCCCGCAACTGATCCGGATAACCACTGAACGTCTGCTGCCGCCTTCCCGGCGCGTTACCGTCTCCGCTACCGCTGGGTCCGTGATGTTTGGCCAGAGACTACTGTTATGTGTCAGACGCAGCTCGGAGAACCGACCAGCGTTTGAAGGACCCAGTATGAAATAAGCAGAGCACGGTTCAAAGGCTAACTGAATTTAATACATAACAGTGATAATATAATAACAAAAGGTGCGGCCTGGCGTGGTGCGCTCCCAGCAGCGCTAACGGTCCGGAGCCAGAAGCTGTTTCGGACCCAAGGATCCCGCCGACACCCCCCAGGTGGCCGCAACAAACGAGTCTGTGAAAGAAGGAACCATTATGTGAGTCCACACTTTACACATAGAACACTTAAAGGTGTACAAACAGCAAACACTTCCTGGCTTGATTACTGATCAGCTTCCCAACCTGCAGGCATGGAACAATCAGTTCCCAAAACTCCACTGCAGTGAAAGCTGATACATGACTAACAAACAGCTCAATACAATAAGGTGTGAGGGACACCACATTTACTGACTGTATAAATGTTAGTCACAAAATCTAACGTACCTCAGGAAGTGTGCTGACGAGCGTGAGACCTCACCCCCTCCTCTTTCACAGACTGTGCATCAAACCTGGACGTTCTCAGCATCCGCTGTTGATGAGATGGCTCCCGAGACGACGATCTCACCCGTCTGGTCACAAGGTCGAGTCTCTGGCAAACACACACTGTGCACTCCAGTCTTAAATGCCAACATGTTCCAATCCATCCAGATGCACCACAGCTGTGAGTCCTGACGAGTCGCAGGTGATCAGGGTGAGGTCCTGACAGCCTCAGCAACACAGCCACTCAGTCCCAAACGCACGCCACCTGGGAGGAAAACCAAAAGACAGAAACAAACCGGCAGCCAGGCCCCCCCAGCCATATAATAATTGAAATGCATTTTTTTTCAGAAATCTGAGTGACGTTCACACGGACTGATCCTTTTACTGCTCTGATTATACTCAATCATCTTTATACTTAAATTTAATAGTTTTTATCAGGCTGAGCGGAGGCAAGGCACAGACAAAGGCTGGACACAAAATGCAGGCTCTCGAGCAGGACGCATGAGTAAAATGTTCTTTAATGCAGGTTAGGATTCGGTACACTGGAAGACAGTCCGCGGAGCAAAAGTACCAGGGATGAGATAGAGGACATGGTCATAAACAAGCAGGGTCAGTACACAAACAAACTGGGTTTTCAGAGCTGAAGCAAAAAGCAGGATCCAGTACACAGAGCAGAGTCAAAAACACGGCTTGGCATAAACAGGACAGAGATGACGTGCTGGTAAGTGATAGAAATCAACATACGAGCAATGAGGGAGTGAACAGACGCAGTATAAATAAGGAAGGCAGTGAAATAAGGAAGGCAGTGACAGGAAGACAAGACGCACGTGAGAACAAAGGATCTGGAAAGGGGGGTGTGGCTGACAGATGACGAACAGGTGCAAGAGAGTGAGGGCAGGAAAACGTAATGCAGAGAGCTAAGTGACTGGAAAACTAACGGTGGAAAATGTGACGTGCTGAAAGCAGACAATAATTAAAGTGAGCAAAACAAAGGGGAAAAATGTGACTAATCTACAAAGTGGGAAACTAGGAGAGCAATAATAATAGTAATGGAAACTGGACTAGAACTGACACTGAAGAAAGTATAAAAGTAAATGCAATGGCCGATGACAATACAAAATAAGTGATAAACAGATAATGCAATAATTAACGTAATCAGATATGAAACCCTGAAGATAAACCATAAGCAAAACCTGTGACTAAAGCATAATGCAAACAATGTGAAACATAGACTAAACTAAGACTGAACACAAACTGAATTGTAACAGAAAGTAAAACTCATGACTACCAGAACAATCAGAATAATAAGACATACAGGATAATAAAATAAAAGATAACCGAGAACGAACCTAATGACTCAAGCATACCGAAAGAAAAGCATTAAACGACAGAACCGAAAATGCACGCTAAACAGAAAATAAAGCCAGAGACGAGAGAATAATGAATAACCGAAAATACAATACAACAAAGAATACAATAAAGGACCAAACCATGGACCACAGAATAATACATGAACACGAATAATCAGAACCAAACAAAAATGAAAACAATCAAGTGGCAAAAAAAAAAAAAAAAAAAAAAAAAGTCAAGATGGGGGTAAACAGAAGGAAAAGAAAAGGGGACGAATAAAACAGGAGCAGCTTTTGGAGCGGCTCCCCTCTTGGACACAATTCTACCTGCTCTGTGCGCTGGACACTGTATATAAAATAATTATTTTGTAGAGGATTAATCTTTTTTTTTTTTCGAAACCTTGGATGTTGAGAACACCTCTAATCACTTCTGGAATCACAGAGGACTGTTTCATTTGGACGCTTTTTTCTTCTCTTTGCTGCTCCATGTGGAATGTATTTTGAACAGCTTAAGGTAACTATTTTTAATGTTTTTATAGCTTGATAAAACAGTTCCTAGCTGTAAAAGTATGTCTATGGTTGATTTAATATCCTGTTAATGGATCACATGAGCTCCACTGTGTGCGCGCACTGCGCACTGAGGCAGTGACTCATCATGCTCCAAATGAGCATTTAGGCAGAAGCCAGGTCACAAAAGACTGATTTTTCAGTCAATAATGGACGAACACAAAATTAAAATTTGGTGGACTGTGTGAAAGTGGCTGTGTGTTTAAAGCCACGGAAGAATAAAAAAACAGCGCAGAGCTGTGCAGCAACACAGAAGGAGAGTGCGCAAAAGACCAATTTTGAAGACATAACACAAAGTTAAAAGTTGCATCACGGTGACTTGTAAGCTGTGGAAGAAATAAAGAAATATATGTTTTTGAAAGTGATCCACATGAGTTGTGGCAGCAGGTGTATATAATTAAAGCGACCACGTCATTGTGTATGGAGAACGGGAGCGCGCATGCAAAAGAGTGATGCCGCCTGTGTGCCGTCTCACTGGTTTCCTTTCCATCCGTGGCTTGCTGGCTTTATTTTTTCCCTGGCTTTAAACACAGTCATTTTCACACTGTGATCCTACTTTTAACTTTGTCCAGGAATGCAGAACAGCAGTGCGCACACAAAAGCGATTTTGCAGAAATAAATGGACGAACACAAAGTTAAAAGTGGGATCACGGTGTGTGTGTTTAAAGCTGCAGCAGAAATAAAGCCAGCGAGCCGCGGAGCCAGTGAGCCGCGGAGCCAGTGAGGAACACAGAGGTGGCTGTCCAGGAATACTTGGTTTCGGTTCTAGCTGGTCTGGTGCATTACAGGTGGACAGCAACCTGGCACTCAGTGCACAACTGCGGGTCTGTGCTGGAGCATCTGTTTTTGGACTATGTTTTAAAAATTTGACATTTTTAAATGCTGCTGTGAATTGAAAACCCGAATTGAAAACCCACATTTTAAAAGGACCAGGTGTGGGAGGGCTGGAGGTTTAGACAAAATCCATGGCTAAACGTGCACCAACATGGTGTTATCATGGCGCTACCATGGCACTACATGGCTTACATGGCTGATGCGCAACATGGCTGATGCGAGCTATTCGAGGATCCAATGATAGGTCGTTTGTGGCTCACTCGAGGCTGCTACGTGGCACATGCGGGGTACAGAGAGGCACATAGATGTACCTTAGTAGCGGATACGCAATAGATGAAAACGTGGGTCATTTTTCAAATAATCCCTGACACACCCATACGTGGCTCATTATTCATGGCTTATTATTCGGTAGGACCCAGGCTTTAGTAATGCAAGACTGTTTTTTCAAAACTCCTGCACCACTCCAACCCGCATGAAGGTGGAACGATAAATTGCTTGAAAAAATAAAAAAACAAGCAAAAACGTATCTTAAATCTCATACTGCCCTTTTTCCAAAGACTTCCTCACCACCCTCTATTGTTTTTGGTAAAACCAGCTGGGTACGTGTAATCCTGGATGTCTAGAAACTTCCTACTTTTAAACTCTGATAAGACTGAAATGATGGTTCTTGGTCCAGTGAGACATCGGCATCAATTTGAACAGTTAACACTCAGCCTTGGCTCATGTGTCATACATCACACTGACAAAGTGAGGAACCTTGGGGTAATTTTTGATCTTTCGTTGTCCTTTGGCCTCCACATTAGAAATATTACTAGGACTGCTTTCTTCCACCTGCGAAATATAGCGAAGATTCGTCCCATCCTGTCTATGGCTGATGCTGAGACCCTGATCCATGCATTTATCTCCTAGATTGGACTACGATTTGTTTCACAGTGTAATCTTCACGTGCCTTAACTAAAGCACTCCCTCTGCTGAATCACCTCTAAATTATTTACACATTATTCACTTTGTGTGTCTTTAGGAATCTGCTAGCTTAGCGCAGCTACTAGCTCTTAGCCAGTTTAGCATGGCGGCTTCTCCTGTCTCTCCCGCACTTTTCTGCTCTGGGTGTGAAATGTTTAGTTATTCCTCAGCCTCCTTTAGCAGTAATGGTACTTGTAATAAGTGTAGCTTATTCGTAGCTTTGGAGGCCAGGCTGGGCGAACTGGAGACTCGGCTCCGCACCGTGGAAAAATTCTACAGCTAGCCAGGCCCCTGTAGTCGGTGCGGACCAAGGTAGCTTAGCCGCCGTTAGTTTCCCTCTGGCAGATCCCGAGCAGCCGGGAAAGCAGGCCGACTGGGTGACTGTGAGGAGGAAGCGTAGTTCTAAACAGAAGCCCCGTGTACACCGCCAACCCGTTCACATTTCTAACAGTTTTTCCCCACTCGACGACACACCCGCCGAGGATCAAACTCTGGTTATTGGCGACTCTGTTTTGAGAAATGTGAAGTTAGCGACACCAGCAACCATAGTCAATTGTCTTCCGGGGGCCAGAGCAGGCGACATTGAAGGAAATTTGAAACTGCTGGCTAAGGCTAAGCGTAAATTTGGTAAGACTGTAATTCACGTCGGCAATAATGACACCCGGTTACGCCAATCGGAGGTCACTAAAATTAACATTGAATCGGTGTGTAACTTTGCAAAAACAATGTCGGACTCTGTAGTTTTCTCTGGGCCCCTCCCCAATCAGACCGGAAGTGACATGTTTAGCCGCATGTTCTCCTTGAATTGCTGGCTGTCTGAGTGGTGTCCAGAAAATGAGGTGGGCTTCATAGATAATTGGCAAAGCTTCTGGGGAAAACGTGGTCTTGTTAGGAGAGACGGCATCCATCCCACTTTGGATGGAGCAGCTCTCATTTCTAGACATCTGGCCAATTTTCTTAAATCCTCCAAACCGTGACTATCCAGGGTTGGGACCAAGAAGCAGAGTTGTAGTCTTACACACCTCTCTGCAGCTTCTCTCCCCCTGCCATCCCCTCATTACCCCATCCCCGTAGAGACGGTGCCTGCTCCCAGACCACCAATAACCAGCAAAAATCTATTTAAGCATAAAAATTCAAAAAGAAAAAATAATATAGCACCTTCAACTGCACCACAGACTAAAACAGTTAAATGTGGTCTATTAAACATTAGGTCTCTCTCTTCTAAGTCCCTGTTAGTAAATGATATAATAATTGATCAACATATTGATTTATTCTGCCTTACAGAAACCTGGTTACAGCAGGATGAATATGTTAGTTTAAATGAGTCAACACCCCCGAGTCACACTAACTGCCAGAATGCTCGTAGCACGGGCCGAGGCGGAGGATTAGCAGCAATCTTCCATTCCAGCTTATTAATTAATCAAAAACCCAGACAGAGCTTTAATTCATTTGAAAGCTTGACTCTTAGTCTTGTCCATCCAAATTGGAAGTCCCAAAAACCAGTTTTATTTGTTATTATCTATCGTCCACCTGGTCGTTACTGTGAGTTTCTCTGTGAATTTTCAGACCTTTTGTTTGACTTAGTGCTTAGCTCAGATAAGATAATTATAGTGGGCGATTTTAACATCCACACAGATGCTGAGAATGACAGCCTCAACACTGCATGTAAATGAGTCCACCCACCACTTTAATCATATCTTAGATCTTGTTCTGACTTATGGTATAGAAATTGAAGACTTAACAGTATTCCCTGAAAACTCCCTTCTGTCTGATCATTTCTTAATAACATTTACATTTACTCTGATGGACTACCCAGCAGTGGGGAATAAGTTTCATTACAGTAGACGTCATTCAGAAAGCGCTGTAACTAGGTTTAAGGATATGATTCCTTCTTTATGTTCTCTAAATATACCAACACAGTGCAGAGTAGCTACCTAAACTCTGTAAGTGAGATAGAGTATCTCGTCAATAGTTTTACATCCTCATTGAAGACAACTTTGGATGCTGTAGCTCCTCTGAAAAAGAGAGCTTTAAATCAGAAGTGCCTGACTCCGTGGTATAACTCACAAACTCGCAGCTTAAAGCAGATCTATAAAAAAGCTCTATAAAAAAGCCCTCCGTAAAGCTAGGACATCTTACTACTCATCACTAATTGAAGAAAATAAGAACAACCCCAGGTTTCTTTTCAGCACTGTAGCCAGGCTGACAAAGAGTCAGAGCTCTATTGAGCCGAGTATTCCTTTAACTTTAACTAGTAATGACTTCATGACTTTCTTTGCTAATAAAATTTTAACTATTAGAGAAAAAATTACTCATAACCATCCCAAAGACGTATCGTTAACTTTGGCTGCTTTCAGTGATGCCGGTATTTGGTTAGACTCTTTCTCTCAGATTGTTCTGTCTGAGTTATTTTCATTAGTTACTTCATCCAAACCATCAACATGTCTATTAGACCCCATTCCTACCAGGCTGCTCAAGGAAGCCCTACCATTATTTAATGCTTCGATCTTAAATATGATCAATCTATCTTTATTAGTTGGCTATGTACCACAGGCTTTTAAGGTGGGAGTAATTAAACCATTACTTAAAAAGCCATCACTTGACCCAGCTATCTTAGCTAATTATAGGCCAATCTCCAACCTTCCTTTTCTCTCAAAAATTCTTGAAAGGGTAGTTGTAAAACAGCTAACTGATCATCTGCAGAGGAATGGTCTATTTGAAGAGTTTCAGTCAGGTTTTAGAATTCATCATAGTACAGAAACAGCATTAGTGAAGGTTACAAATGATCTTCTTATGGCCTCAGACAGTGGACTCATCTCTGTGCTTGTTCTGTTAGACCTCAGTGCCGCTTTTGATACTGTTGACCATAAAATTTTATTACAGAGATTAGAGCATGCCATAGGTATTAAAGGCACTGCGCTGCGGTGGTTTGAATCATATTTATCTAATAGATTACAATTTGTTCATGTAAATGGGGAATCTTCTTCACAGACTAAGGTTAATTATGGAGTTCCACAAGGTTCTGTGCTAGGACCAATTTTATTCACTTTATACATGCTTCCCTTAGGCAGTATTATTAGATGGCATTGCTTAAATTTTCATTGTTACACAGATGATACCCAGCTTTATCTATCCATGAAGCCAGAGGACACACACCAATTAGCTAAACTGCAGGATTGTCTTACAGACATAAAGACATGGATGACCTCTAATTTCCTGCTTTTAAACGCAGATAAAACTGAAGTTATAGTAGTACTTGGCCCCACAAATCTTAGAAACATGGTGTCTAACCAGATCCTTACTCTGGATGGCATTACCCTGAACTCTAGTAATACTGTGAGAAATCTTGGAGTCATTTTTGATCAGGATATGTCATTCAAAGCGCATATAAACAAATATGTAGGACTGCTTTTTTGCCTTTACGCAATATCTCTAAAATTAGAAAGGTCTTGTTTCAGAGTGATGCTGAAAAACTAATTCATGCATTTATTTCCTCTAGGCTGGACTATTGTAATTCATTATTATCAGGTTGTCCTAAAAGCAGGAAAAACTTCAGTTTTATCTGAGTTTAAAAGCAGGAAATTAGAGGTCATCCATGTCTTTATGTCTGTAAGACAATCCTGCAGTTTAGCTAATTGGTGTGTGTCCTCTGGCTTCATGGATAGATAAAGCTGGGTATCATCTGCATAACAATGAAAATTTAAGCAATGCTGTCTAATAATACTGCCTAAGGGAGGCATGTATAAAGTGAATAAAATTGGTCCTAGCACAGAACCTTGTGGAACACCATAATTAACCTTAGTCTGTGAAGAAGATTCCCCATTTACATGAACAAATTGTAATCTATTAGATAAATATGATTCAAACCACCGCAGCGCAGTGCCTTTAATACCTACGGCATGCTCTGTAATAAAATTTTATGGTCAACAGTATCAAAAGCAGCACTGAGGTCTAACAGAACAAGCACAGAGATGAGTCCACTATATCAGGCCATAAGAAGATCATTTGTAACCTTCACTAATGCTGTTTCTGTACTATGATGAATTCTAAACCCTGACTGAAACTCTTCAAATAGACCATTCCTCTGCAGATGATCAGTTAGCTGTTTTACAACTACCCTTTCAAGAATTTTTGAGAGAAAAGGAAGGTTGGAGATTGGCCTATAATTAGCTAAAATAGCTGGGTCAAGGGATGGCTTTTTAAGTAATGGTTTAATTACTGCCACCTTAAAAGCCTGTGGTACATAGCCAACTAATAAAGATAGATTAATCATATTTAAGCATTAATTAATGGTAGGGCTTCCTTGAGCAGCCTGGTAGGAATCGGGTCTAATAGACGTGTTGATGGTTTGGAGGAAGTAACTAATGAAAATAACTCAGACAGAACAATCGGAGAGAAAGAGTCTAACCAAATACCGGCATCACTGAAAGCAGCCAAAGAGAACGATATGTCTTTTGGATGGTTATGAGTAATTTTTTCTCTAATAGTTAAAATTTAGTAGCAAAGAAGGTCATGAAGTCATTACTAGTTAAAGTTAAAGGAATACTCAGCTCAATAGAGCTCTGACTCTTTGTCAGCCTGGCTACAGTGCTGAAAAGAAACCTGGGGTTGTTCTTATTTTCTTCAATTAGTGATGAGTAGTAAGATGTCCTAGCTTTACGGAGGGCTTTTTTATAGAGCAACAGACTCTTTTTCCAGGCTAAGTGAAGATCTTCTAAATTAGTGAGATGCCATTTCCTCTCCAATTTACGGGTAATCTGCTTTAAGCTGCGAGTTTGTGAGTTATACCACAGAGTCAGGCACTTCTGATTTAAGGCTCTCTTTTTCAGAGAAGCTACAGCATCCAATGTTGTCAACAATGAGGATATAAAACTATTGACGAGATAATCTATCTCACTCACAGAGTTTAGGTAGCTACTCTGCCCTGTGTTGGTATATGGCATTGGAGAACATAAAGAAGGAATCATATCCTTAAACCTAGTTACAGCACTTTCTGAAAGACTTCTACTGTAATGAAACTTATTCCCCACTGCTGGGTAGTCCATCAGAGTAAATGTAAATGTTAAATGATCAGACAGAAGGGGGTTTTCAGGGAATACTGTTAAGTCTTCAATTTCCATACCATAAGTCAGAACAAGATCTAAGGTATGATTAAAGTGGTGGGTGGACTCATTTACATTTTGAGCAAAGCCAATCGAGTCTAACAATAGATTAAATGCAGTGTTGAGGCTGTCATTCTCAGCACTTATCTGAGCTAAGCACTAAGTCAGACAAAAGGTCCAAAAATTCATAGAGAAACTCACAGTAACGACCAGGAGGACGATAGTTAACAACAAATAAAACTGTTTTTTGGGACTTCCAATTTGGATGGACAAGACTCACTCCCGGTCTGATTGGGGAGGGGCCCAGAGAAAACTACAGAGTCCGACATTGTTTTTGCAAAGTTACACACCGATTCAATGTTAATTTTAGTGACCTCCGATTGGCGTAACCGGGTGTCATTACTGCCGATGTGAAATACAATCTTACCAAATTTACGCTTAGCCTTAGCCAGCAGTTTCAAATTTCCTTCAATGTCGCCTGCTCTGGCCCCCGGAAGACAATTGACTATGGTTGCTGGTGTCGCTAACTTCACATTTCTCAAAACAGAGTCGCCAATAACCAGAGTTTGTTCCTCGGTGGTTGTGTCGCCAAGTGGGGAAAAATGGTTAGAAATGTGAACGGGTTGGCGGTGTACACGGGGCTTCTGTTTAGGACTACGCTTCCTCCTCACAGTCACCCAGTCGGCCTGCTTTCCCGGCTGCTCGGGATCCGCTGGAGGGTAACTAACGGCGGCTAAGCTACCTTGGTCCGCACCGACTACAGGGGCCTGGCTAGCTGTAGAATTTTCCAAGGTGCGGAGCCGAGTCTCCAATTCGCCCAGCCTGGCCTCCAAAGCTACGAATAAGCTACACTTATTATAAGTACCATTACTGCTAAAGGAGGCCGAGGAATAACTAAACATTTCACACCCAGAGCAGAAAAGTGCGGGAGAGACAGGAGAAGCCGCCATGCTAAACCGGCTAAGAGCTAGTAGCTGCGCTAAGCTAGCGGATTCCTAAAAACACACAAAGTGAATAATGTGTAAATAATTTAGAGGTGATTCAGCAGAGGGAGTGCTTTAGTTAAGGCACGTGAAGATTACACTGTGAAACAAATCTTTATCTAGTTAACTAGATCAATCTAACTGCGCAGATTAAACAGCTAACGGATACAGCAAAACACCGCTGTGCTCCAGAACAGGAAGTGATACAATACCGCAATGAGAGCCAATCACCAGTAGAGGCATTCCTCTACTGGTGGTTGGCTAATATGTATCCGTGGTGAAAATTTGGTGAGAATCCATGAAGTAGTTTTGATGCAATCCTTCAAAGACTATATAAAATGAAACTTGATCCAGAATCTGGAGTCAGATCCAGATCACCTCCAAAATGTAATGGAGTCATCCATGGCCTAATAGTCATGCAGCTAAGTTCAAAATATCACCAGAATCGCTCAGTACGTATATAAAGCATCAACATTTGCACAGAGGTACTACAAGACCTACAGAACCAGAAAAAAAATGGAACATAAAAGTTAGCACCCCCTGGTGGCCACCATATTGAAATAAATGACCACCAAAAGGCATTTCCATAGTACTGGTTACATTCTAATTAATGATATCATTGTAAAATACATAATAGTTACCCATGTTTTATCAAGGAGAGTCGGAGTAATCATGAGTCATACACAGAATGGTTAGCTGGTTCGAGCTCAGTTCGAGCCTGGCTTTGCTAGCTCCCTGGTTCTTTGGACTATATCATATTCATTACTCATGCTGGCTGCCAGTACACATCCCTGACATGACCAACCTACATGAGATGTGCCCCGATGTTTACGAAAACTTCCTGCAAGGCGCCTTCACTTCCAATAATACAGGGAATGCCTTCTCTGCGATCGGCCTTGACCATGCTCACGAACAGATCAATGCATGTGTGAAGGGAGACGGTGGTGCCATTGGCTTAACTGAGAACCCTGTTGCCTTTTGACAACGGATGGTGGCTGGACCACACTTGTCCCCCTCAATGCCGAATACGAGGAGACTCAGGACTTGCCTGCTGAGAAGGGTGATGGGAAGCACTATGAAGAGTGCGAGAGTGTCCACCATTCTTTTTCGGAAGATGTGCACTCACTTGTCTCTACTTTAGAGGAGATGGGAAATCCATTTTTGGATGACAGCAAGGACCTATTCACCATTGATTCTCAAGAAATCATGCCAGCAAGCGTTGTGAAAAGTATGGAGGAGATTCAGTCTATTGGGGAAAGACAGTATGCGTCTTACACGCCGGAGAGGCTGATCATGAATGACACACCAGTTCACGCCACTCTTGATTGACATTCTCTGCTGATGTTTAGATGTCCAAACAGTTCTGACCCTTCCAATGAGAAAGTGAAGTTGGGTGAACTCAAGAGTGACTATACATTGTTCTCAAGGCTTTACATAACCCGTCAAAACAGAGACGGCGAACTTGCTGAATTCTTCAAACATGAGAACCTTGAATATCCACCTACCCTCTCCTCAGCTGGTAAATTGAGACAAGGCAAGAAGTCCGATCTCGTTGGATGCCTAGAGTCATTGGCTTCCTCGGACAGAATCTCAAATGCTCCACATGTTGAAATGAAAATCCTTGATGGTGCTGCTGTTATCCACTTGTCCACAAAAGACACAAGCACGTTTGAAGAATATGCACACCAAGTGTTCACACCATACTTAGCAACTCAGCTGTGGTATGGGATGTATACCTGAAGGACAGTCTGAAGAATTCAACTAGAGAAAACCGGCTGGCACACGTAAACAAGTCACTGCGAATGGCAAGCTGCCGGGAAATTGGAAGAATTTCTTACGCAATGACAAGAAGAAAGAGGAATACTTCCATTTTCTGGCCATTGAGAGTGTTGCTCAGGACACAAGAGACAAAACCATTGTATCTACAGTTGGTGATATGGTTGTTTGTTCTCGAAAGGATGTGGACATGGATGGAATACAGCCCTGCATGCACAAGGAGGCAGATGCCAGTATTCTCCTTCATGTTATGGATGGCATGAAATGTGGCTATTTCACACTTCCACAAGTTCCGTGATCTCGAACAGCTGTGAGTTGCCTATGGTACTGGGAAAGACTTTCACTACATACCCATCCATGAGATTGCTACTGCAGTTGGTCCCCAGATGGCTGAAGGTCTTCCATGTTTCCACGCTTTGACCGGATATGATACCACATCATATTTTGCCAACTGCGGGGAAAAATCAGCTTGGCAAATCTGGCTTGTGCTTCCACAGGTCATGGACCTTTTCATGCTTCTCTCATCAACATCGCCACCCACCCTGTCAGATGGTGTCTTCCAGTAACTGGAGTGGTTCATTGTTCTAATGTACAGTCAAACAAGCGATGAGATGAATATCAACTCGGCCTGGATCAATCAATCAATCAATCAATTTTTTTATATAGCGCCAAATCACAACAAACAGTTGCCCCAAGGCGCTTTATATTGCAAGGCAAGGCCATACAATAATTATGTAAAACCCCAACGGTCAAAACGACCCCCTGTGAGCAAGCACTTGGCTACAGTGGGAAGAAAAAACTCCCTTTTAACAGGAAGAAACCTCCAGCAGAACCAGGCTCAGGGAGGGGCAGTCTTCTGCTGGATGACACTGTTCTGCAAGATGTCAAGGGACATTACAAATATTCCACCAACAAAGGCCGCACTGCTGCAACATACAAAATGGGCTGTTTATCAGGCAGGATATGTCTGGGGCCAGTGTTTGGTACCCAAGCCATCACTTCCAGAGCCTATTGACTGGGGGTGGCAATCTTCTGAAAGAGGATACAAGCCTCACTGGACAGACTTGTCTATAGCAGAGAAGGCCTGCCAAGAACTTATTTCCTGCAAACTCACAAAGTCTTGCAAAGGCAATTGCAAATGCTTCAAAGCAGGCCTTCCATGTACACAACTTTGCAAATGTGGTGCCAGCTGTTACAAGGTCTAGGGAACCAATGATCCTATCCAATCCGTCGCTTATCGGTAAATTGAACTTAAATAATATGTCACATAACTTGTGATCATACTCGCACCCAGATACCACACCAGGATCCCATGTGTCCCAGTAACATTTTAAACAGTTATAACCAGGGGTGTACATAACTGGTACTCATCATACTTGTGTGTGCTAAAATTCATTGATGCACAGCAGACAGCACACAGAGGGAAACATTTTTCCTACAATCTGTCATTGCTTTCCTTCTATGAAGTGCTTCCCTTGTGTTTTCTGCTGCACATCATTTATTTGTAGCACACACAAGTACCATGAGTACCAGTTATGTGCATGCCTGGTTATAACTCCTTATTCTATCAGGTAGTACAGACCGTATCATTTTGACGGCCATTTTCAATTACAGTCGGTCAGCCATGGCATCCTACTGGTGAATTCTATGCCCTTTTCTCAGATCCATTTGCACTATCATACTCCATCCTTTAAAATTATGTGATTACTGAAAAAAAAAAACAATTACAACTGACTACTTCCGATTTCAACTTGACTACCAGAGAACCTGTGGTGGCTATTTTCAAATCCAACATGGCTGCAATCTGACTACAATATATCAACAAGAGTCACATAATGTATGGCAATGGAGAACATATGGTCAAAATACATTTGTGTGCTGTACTATAACGATTAATGTTGAATTTTGTCCCCCAAAAAATTTACAATTTTGGTGGCCATTTTGAAATCCAAGATGGCTGCCATCTGACTACAACATTTTAGTAACTTTCACAATGTACGGTGATACACAAAGTATGGTAAAAACACATTTAAAATACATTTATGTGTGATTCAAGTTGAAAATAATGTAAAAAAAAAAAAAACTATTTTGGTAGCCATATTGGATTTTCTACTGTGGCCACCAGGGGTCAATTTTTTTCTGTGTTCCATTTTTTTTTCTTGATCCTCAGGTCAAATACTACTTCCAGGCCAGTTTTTATGCTTTATGTACCATTTGAACGATTCTTATGCTTATCCGCCTGACTATAACATGTATCTCTGTTAAAGATTTCATAAAAATCTGTGTAGTAGTTTTGACGTAATCCTGCTGACAGACAGACAGGCAGACGTACAGACAGACAGACAGACAAATAAATGAAGGTAATTTTATTACATCCTTGGCGGATGTAATAACCTGCTTGTTTCAATCACATGATCACAATAACATATTTGTTTCAGTCACATGATCATCATAACATATTTGTTTCAGTCACATGATCACCATAACCTGCTTGTTTCAGCCACATGATCACAATAACATGTTTTTTCATTCACGTGATTATAATGACCTGCTTGTTTCAGTCACATGATCATAATAACCTGCTTGTTTCAGTCACATGATCATAATAATATGTTTGTTTCATCCACATAATTGTAATAACCTGCTTATTTCAGTCACATGATCATAATGACTTGCTTGTTTAAGTCACATGATCATAATGACCTACTTGTTTCAGTCACATGATCATAATAACCTGCTTGTTTCAGTCACATGACCACAATAACATGTTTGTTTCATTCACATGATCATAATGACCTGCTTGGTTCAGTCACATGATCATAATAACCTGCTTGTTTCAGCCACATGATCATAATAACATGTTTGTTTCAGTCACATGATCATACTGACTTGCTTGTTTAAGTCACATGATTATAACATGATTGTTTCATTCACAAGATCACAATGACCTGCTTGTTTCAGTCACATGACCACAATAACATGTTTGTTTCATTCACATGATCATAATGACCTGCTTGTTTCAGCCACATGATCATAATAACGTTTGTTTCAGTCACATGATCATACTGACTTGCTTGTTTAAGTCATGATTATAACATGATTGTTTCATTCACATGATCACAATGACCTGCTTGGTTCAGTCACATGAACATAATAACCTGCTTGTTTCAGCCACATGATCATAATAACATGTTTGTTTCAGTCACATGATCATACTGACTTGCTTGTTTAAGTCACATGATTATAACATGATTGTTTCATTCACATGATCACAATGACCTGCTTGTTTCAGTCACATGATCATAATAACATGTTTGTTTAATTCACATGATTGTAATAACCTGCTTCTTTCAGTCATATGATCTTAATAACATGTTTGTTTCATTCACAGGATTTTAATAACCTGCTTGTTTCAGTCACATTATCACAGTATGTTTGTTTCATTCACAGGATTTTAATAACCTGCTTGTTTCAGTCACATGATCATATTATGTTTGTTTCATTCACAGGATTTTAATAACCTGCTTGTTTCAGTCACATGATCATATTATGTTTGTTTCATTCACAAGAGTTTAATAACCTGCGTGTTTCAGTGACATAATCATAACATGTTTGTTTCAGCCACATGATAATAACATGATATGGCAGACATCTTGCATTACCTGATCATGGTTGCTGACTTGTTGTGGTCTGGCAGCGGCTCAGGGGCCCTGTTCGTCATGGGAGGGGAGAGGGGGGCCTAGTCGGCCCGAGGCCGCTGTCCTCTGGCTGCGGCTCTGGTTGGTTCTCACGCTGTGCTTTTATTTTGAAGGAGCGGTGAAACAGATGCAAACTGCCGCCTCCGTCTCTTTTCTCGGTGTCAAAGTCAAACTCTCCGCAGCTCCTCGGCAGGCGGTTCGATAATGTGAGGCTGCAGTCTTACTGTGAAGCTGAAGCGAGGCTGAGAGGACGCTCCGAGCCGCCGTTCAGCCGTGAGGCCCGGCTCCGTTCGGCGGGACCACACCCTCCGCGCTTCCTCATCGGACTCCGGCGGGAGCGCGCGGCGCCGCTTCCAGCTCTGCGCAGCGGACAGAGTGCTCAAAGAAGTGGACCGAGGGTCCGGACGAGCAGCAGCGTCATGGCAGTGACAGCCGAACCCCCGCGGAGGACGAGCGGGACCTCCCGGTGTCCGGTTCCCCGTTAAGAGTCCCGGACGGACACACGGACGATGCGCGTGCGGGCGAAGCTGGTTTCTGGACCTGAACCGTGTCTGACAGAGGTTCGAAGCGGACGGATGGTTCGTGTAGCGGTGGACTTGGACTCCTGGGGTCATGGTTCCGGAGGGACACGCGTGGGGAACCATCGCGCGCAGGCCAGGCCGCGCTCCCACGCCGGGTGTGATTCGGACCTCCTCTCGGTGCTGTTCCGGCCCCCTGGACCCGAACTGATGCACTCCTGACTGTCTAAAAGCGGACGGAGTTGAAGGTTTGGATCTTAAACTGTGAGCCGGTTGGTGTGTTCTGACCCGGTTCTGGTCTCGCATGCACTTTGCCTTTTGAAGCACTGCAGTGTAAGTCGAGCTTATTGATTATTGATCAGCCTGTGAATTCTGCTGAACAATACCTGGCACCACCGTGACGTCACCCCTGCTTCCTGACGTCATACCCTGTTCATGGCATTTTGAGTTTTTTTGTTTGTTTTTACGCAGGCAGAGATCAATACAGTGATCAGTTTGGATTGTGAAAGTACTGATGATCAGGACATTGATTGATTGCAGATGATACACATGTTTACATCGAATCCACTTCCTGTGTGACACCAGCTAATGTTTTTTTTTTGAAGGAATTTAAGGAAGACTGGCCAGTTTTGTTTTAAATTATTATTATGTTTTTATGAGTTTGGATTGACAGGAGGTTTATTTTGAAAGATAAGTACAGCAACACCAAAACATAAATAACTGAAGCTGTGTGGACAAGGGATTTGACCCTTGACCCTGCTGCACCCCTGCTGATTATGGCGAGTGGGGGATCTGGAAAGTCAGCGAGCGAGGGATCGAGTGGCGCACCCGGTGGAGGTTTGCAACAGAGGAAGCGACTCTCCTCCATCTGTGACACGTGTAAGGCCAAGATGCAGCTGGTCGCTGACCTCCTCCTGCTGTCCAGCGAGATCAGGCCCATCATGACCGCCGAAGGCGTGGCCATGGCTGACACCTTTGACCAGTGTCGCGACACGGTCATCGCCAGGACTAAAGAGCTGTCCATCCTCACCCACGACATCCAGAGCCAGCTCAACATGGGCCGCTTCCACGAGGTGGGAGACCGCTTGTTGGAGATGGCGGACCTGGTGGTGTCGCTGACCGAGTGCTCGGCCCACGCCGCGTACCTGGCTGCTGCGGAGACCCCCGGCTGTCAGCCCTGCTTGCCAGGTCTGGTGGACCGTTACAAGGTTACCCGCTGTCGACATGAGGTGGAGCAAAGCTGCAGCATCCTCAGAATTACACCCCTGCCAGATCTTACGCCCCAGCTGCTCCTGGAGCTCTCTCAAAACATCTCCACCAACCTGAAGACTCTGACAGACATCTCGTCGCTGGCCAGCGAGAAGTCCAAGGATCGCTTTTCAAAAGAACAGTTCAAACTGAGCGTCAAGAGTATGAGCACCAGCGGCACTGCTTTCCTGGCATGTGTGAAGGAGGTGAAAACCCAGCCTAGTGAGCTGACCAGGAACCGTTGTGTTCTCTTCAGTGCTGCTCTGGTCCAGGCTGTCAACACCCTGGTCGGGTTTGCCACTGAGCCTCAATTCCTGGGCAGAGCTGCGGCAGTCACAGCTGAGGGGAAAGGTGTCCAGACTGCTGTTCTGGGAGGGGCCATGAGCGTGGTCTCAGCCTGTGTCCTTCTCACTCAGGGCCTGCGGGATGTAGCCCAGCACCCAGAGAACAGTTCCAAAATGTCTGATTACCGGGAACGTCTACGTAACTCGGCCTGTGCGGTATCAGATGGTTGCACTCTGCTCACTCAGGCACTCAGGGAACGTTCATCTCCGAGGACGCTGCCACCAGTCCAATCTCATTCTGTGAATTAGTGCCCAGGGGCATGTCAAAGAGACAGACTGGGTTCTGCCCGGTGCTCTTTGGGTTCAGACTGGGTCTAGGCTTGGTTTAGGCCAGGTTCAGGCTGGGTATAGGCTAGGTTCAGTCCGAGTTTGGGCTGGGTTCCGTCCAGGTTCAGGCTGGGTTTAGTCTGAGTTCAGGGTGGATTCAAGCTGGGCTCAGGCTGGGTTCCATCCAAGTTTAGGCTGAGTTCAGCCAAGGTTTGGTCTGACTTCAGGCTGGCTTCAGTCTGGGGTTAGGGTGGGTTCAGGCTGGGTTTAGTCTGAGTTCAGTCCGGGTCTGACGGTGAAAGGAGGTCCAACAGCAGCTGGTCCAGTGTTTGTGTCGCGCTGGATGTGACGTCACCGTGCACACCTTTGTTTCCCTCGGTGTTCAACCCAGGATATGAGGACCTCTGGGGGCTGAGCAGTGCAGTGTCTCAGTGTGTGAATTGTTGACGCTGATGGTTTTTGTGTGTGTGTGTGTGTGTGTGTGTGTGTGTGTGTGTGTGTGTGTGTGTGTGTGTGTGTGTGTGTGTGTGTGTGTGTGTGTGTGTGTGTGTGTGTGTGTGTGTGTGTGTGAGAGAGAGACACACACAGGTTTTACACTAGTTACCAGACCATCCAGACCATGTTAACGTGTTCTGATCTTGCATGTAAAGGAAATATTTATTTTAACTATTAAAAGGTTCTGATCTTCTTTCTGTTGGGATTGTTTGATCTGTGACCTTTGACACAGAATCACAGCGTGATTTTAGGTAGGTTTTTTAATTGATTGTATTGGTTTAATGAAACCCGATGTGTCACATGACGTGCACATCATGTGACACATCGGGTTCACTCTGCTTTTAGGCCACAGGTCAGAAATGAGAGTTGTTAAATCCAGTTCAGAGCTCAAATCTGGGTTAAACATTTTCAGATCGGTTTATTTCACATAAAAGGATCAAATCGCAGTGAGGTGCACTGATTGGTTGATTGATTGGTGCCTCAGTCACTCACCTGAAGATTTGTTTTTGGACCCCTCCCCCCCCCCCCACAAAAAAAAAAAAAATCTGTCTGCTGAGGTCACATTGGACTCTTGGGGTTTTGTAAATGTATATGACCTCTGACCTCTCCCCGTCACAGCTAGAGCCACTTGTCCCAGTGTCACCAACCAAACGGTCCCCTCTAAAAATTGGTCCGCCCTGCCTTCACTGCGCATGTGTCATTTGGGACCACAGCAGCACATCTGAGTCTGACTCTCTTCACCCAAAGCAGTCAAAGGGAATAATGTGATTATTAACCATCAGATGACAAAGTAAAACCTCTTAATCATTCTAACGTCAGTTTGAAGCAGAAACAAGGCGATAATTGATGAGTCGTTACTGACGCTTTGAAATGACGGCGGTGCAGCAGCAGCACATCTGATCGCTTTCTCTGTCTTTTCTTATGAAATAATGCTGAATTTATGTGGAAATGATTGTTGTAGAAAAGCTTCAGATATCTGTCGCTGAGATAGATGATGACTGGAGGGCAGTTTGAAGCAGAAACGAGATGATAATCGGTGAATCGCTGCTGACGATCAGAAATGATGCATGCGCAGTGAAGGCAGGCCGGCCCGATTTTTAAGGGGGGCTGTTCCGGTCGGCAACACCGGTTTTCATTCCTTGGCCACACCTGACCATCTCAGATTTGCTCCTCATTGTAGATAAATGGTAAATGGACTGCCTTTATGTAGCGCTTTTCCATCCGCATCAGACGCTCAAAGCACTTTACAATAATGCCTCACATTCACCCCAATGTCAGGGTGCTGCCATGCAAGGCGCTGACTACACACGGGGAGCAACTAGGGGATTAAGAACCTTGCCCAAGGGCCCTTAGTGATTTTCCAGTCAGGCTGGGATTTGAACCGAGGATCCTCTCATCTCAACCTGAATGAAATGTTCATGGATTCTTCATTGGTATTAGTCCTCTTCAACCTTAAAATTAACTGCTCCTGTGAAGAATATATTTTTTAAATGACAGTTTCTTAAATTTTGGATAAATGTATTTTGTGATTTTCTCTTTTCTCCATAATGAAGCATGTCAGAAATGTCATATTTTCAGATATGTCATATCATAGTTCATAAGCTAAAAATGTGAGAAAGAAATAAAATTGTATGATTTATGAGGCATTACATAAGATTTTATACATATTTTTCAGACATATTTCCCAGTTATGACAAAATGTACCATAAAAAGAATCGTATCACTGCAAAGAGCATGTCTTTACTCGTAAAAAAAACACAAATTATAAGTTGGTACCTTGAACCAAATGAGTTTTATGAAGGTATCAAACACACATTTTACTGCAACCAGAAATGTTGTTCGAAGGTATAAACTGTAATAACTGTATTCAAGTTACACATCAAAGCCACTTCATAAGTTTGAACAGGGAACATATTTCCTTTTCCATATCAGATGGGAGTTTGTATCTCCTGCCAGTGGATGATGCCCAGGACGTGTACCAGAGGAGCCCAGCAGATATCTCCTTCTGGAGGTTGGACTGTGCAGATGCCTGACTGTCACCTGTACGTCTAGTTCTTCCTCTGATGTTGAACAAATGTTTATCCACCACTGTTTGTCAGGGACAGCGCATATTTTCCAGGTACAGCAACGGTGTGACGGCTGATGTCACCACTGTTTGCTGACACGTGTTTTTGGTGATAGTGCGAATACCATTTACTTAAAAAAGAATACAGATAAATTATTGTGTGAATGTGTGAAATTATTGTGTGAATGTGTTTGTCCGTCTATCGGTGGCCCTGCGACAGACTGTCATGCTGTCCAGGGGTACCCTGTCTCACGCCCTCCGAGTGCTGTGATAGGCTCCAGCTCCGCGTGGCCCATAATTTCAGTAAGAGGGTATGGATGGCAAATACCATAATATGCCTTAAAACAGCATTATCGTTTTCAGTAAAACATGGTATGTTTGATATCTTCATAACAATAGTTTGGTTCAAAGTACCAACTGGATTTTTTTTTTGTAACTAAGACAGCCTACGTCCAGCAATATAATCATTTTATGGTACATTCTCATAGCTGATCAATATGCATTTAAAAACTAAGCATGAAATAATTTAAATATTTATTGCCTTGTAAACCACAAAATGTTATTTCTTTCTTATGTTTCTAGTCCATGAATAAGAGCTATGATACAAGTAATAGCTCTGAAAATCTGAAAGATCTGGCATGCTTCATTATGGAGATATAGAGGGTCAAACATGCTCTGAAACACACACACACAAAAAAGTGTTTAGGAAGCTGTGGATTGGGAAATACAGTATTCTACACAGGGCCAGTTGATTTTCGGTGTGAAGAGTGCTAATCCCAAAGAATAAATCCTGAAAATTTCATTCATCTACAATGAGGAGCTCAAAAGTTATCACTGATTGAACATTGACATTTTTTTTAGAAGTCCACAATTTTGATGAAAAACGTCTACTTTTTTAGGACCTCCATATCTCAAAAACTATTATAGAAGTCTAAAATTTAACACACGTTATTGGACCCACTAGTAACACTTTCAGGAAGTACGAAGCAAATCTAAGATGGTGAGGCATAAACTTTTTTTTAATCTTGATTTGTCATGGAATGATCCTCCAGTGAGTCCTGCTGCCAGGACTCGAAGTCCAGGGTCCTACCGAGGTGTCTAAATGGTAAATGTCCTGCATTTATACAAGGCTTTTCCATCTGCATCAGAAGCTCAAAGCGCTTTACAATCATGCCTCACAATTCACACAGACACACCGATGTCAGGGTGCTGCCATGCAAGGTGCTCACCACACACCAGGAGCAAAGGGGATTATGGACGTTGCCAAACGGCCCATAGTGATTTTCCTGTTTTGCTGGATTTTGAACCGAGGATCCTCTGGTCTGATGCCCAATGCTTAACCACTAGATCGTCACCTTCCAGTGATGGTCTAGCTCGTGGTCTCCAGGTCATCTGAGCATGGACCCAACAACCAGCAGTCCTGAGAAAATGTTCCCACTCTTCACCCCATCCAGACCAAAACCTGAACCATGTCATAATTAAAACCAGACCCCACTACTCCAAAACCTAAACCCCATCCAGACCAAAACGTAATCTCCCTTGAAATCAACACCTAAAGCCCACCCAGACCAAGACCTAAACACCATCTAGACCAAGGGTGAGCAACTTGTTCCAGAAAGAACCAAGAGGGTGCAGGTTTTCTTTGCCGCCACTGACTCCACCAGGTGATGTCACAGATTAATATCACTTTGAGCAGATGGAATCAGTTAATCAGTGACATCACCTGGTGGAGTCAGTGGCTGCAAAGAAAACCTGCACCCTCTTGGCCCTTTCTGGAACAAGTTGCCCACCCCTGATCTAGACCAAAACATAAACTCTGTTGAGATCAAAACCTAAACCCTGTCCAGACCAAAACCTCAACCACAGCATGTGGACTTGCTGAAGTTAACTTGTTTGTTCCAGAAGCTTTGGAGCAGTCAGCAGCTGGAGGTGAGAAGATTCTGGTTAAATAAGGGACAGCGTGAGTATCTGTGACTGGAGAGACATCTCTCTGCCTCTCCAGTCACTGCTTCATGTTGTTTGTGGAGTTCTGATGTAATCGGTGGGTTTTTGGGCGTCTCTTCGATGCTGGAATCAGTGAGTCCTTTTTAAAGACTGACATCCTGACCTGCCAAACCCTGGGTGGGCCCTCAACAGGAAACCTGAAGCCTGCACTATCAGGAGTGGCTTCCTTCACAGCACACACTGCTTCCTGCTGCTGGAGGGAAGAGTCCCGCCCTCCCAGACCCCTGTGGTCCAGGCTGGGAACCCGAGCACAGCAAACTGATCCTGATCCTGAATTATTCACAATGTCAGACTGACACAGGCTCAAAGCAGAACTCCAGAGTCCCAGACTTCACTTTGAGCGTCCTGCAGATCAGCTGCTGTTGGGCATTAGTGCCACGCAACCTTTGACCCTGTGTGCTAACATCATCAGGTCATGGTGACCTCACCACGGTTACCAATGGTTAACCAACATTTATTTATCTCAATAAACAACTAAACATGTCAATAGTGTCAATCTTTAGTCATTAACGTGGCTAGTTTCCACGCCAACAGCTTGTTATTATTTATATGGCTGTTGTTAGTAGTTGTAGTAG
The DNA here is from genome assembly GCF_902500255.1 of Thalassophryne amazonica. Lineage (NCBI taxonomy): Eukaryota > Metazoa > Chordata > Actinopteri > Batrachoidiformes > Batrachoididae > Thalassophryne > Thalassophryne amazonica. The sequence continues at coordinate 20,438,458 of NC_047104.1, forward strand.
TGGTAGTAGGAGTAGAAGTAGTATTGTGTTGTTATGTTGTTTTTAGTAGTAATATTTGCACTGCAAAAACTGATATCTAAGAAAGTAAAAAAAAAGACTTGTTTAAAGAAAATTTGACTTAATATTTGTCTAAATAGAAAATTAATCTTGTCAAGCATTTTTTACATAAGAAAAATTGTATAATTTAAGGAAAATGTATCTCACTTTTTTAAATTAAGTTTTTCCAGCTAATATCAAGCTGTGTTTAACCATTAACAAGGAAAGGCAATCGATTTCAAGTCATACAAGCAAAGGAACAAGATTGTTTTCCTTAATTTAAGACACAGGCTAATCTTAAAATAAGAATTCTGTCTAGTTTTAAGGCACATTTTGATTATTCAGTGCCGAGACATTTTGCTAGTTTTGAGAATTCTAACCAAGTAAATTTTTCTTAACACATTGGCAGATTTTTTTTTTTTGCTTAATACAAGACAGTTTGGCAAGATTTCTGATTATTTGTCTTATTTTGAGAGGCAGAGTTTTTTCAGTGTGGATTATTGTTATTATTTAAATTATTATTGTTAGTAATAGTTGTATAGGGTTATTTATTTGTTGTTGTTATTGTTATTATTAGGGTTAGGGTTAACCCTAACCCTTGTTTTTTATTATTATTAGTAGTAGTAGTATTTGTGTTATTATATAGTTGTGGTGGTAGTAGTAGCAGTATTTGTATTACTGTTTATATTGTTGTTAGTAGTGGTATTTGTGTGGTTGTTAGTATTCATAGTAGTGTTATTATTTGTATTGTTAGTAGTCTGAGTTATTTTCATTAGTTACTTCATCCAAACCATCAACATGTTTATTAGACCCCATTCCTACCAGGCTGCTCAAGGAAGCCCTACCATTATTTAATGCTTCGATCTTAAATATGATCAATCTATCTTTGTTAGTTGGCTATGTACCACAGGCTTTTAAGGTGGCAGTAATTAAACCATTACTTAAAAAGCCATCACTTGACCCAGCTATCTTAGCTAATTATAGGCCAATCTCCAACCTTCCTTTTCTCTCAAAAATTCTTGAAAGGGTAGTTGTAAAACAGCTAACTGATCATCTGCAGAGGAATGGTCTATTTGAAGAGTTTCAGTCAGGTTTTAGAATTCATCATAGTACAGAAACAGCATTAGTGAAGGTTACAAATGATCTTCTTATGGCCTCGGACAGTGGACTCATCTCTGTGCTTGTTCTGTTAGACCTCAGTGCTGCTTTTGATACTGTTGACCATAAAATTTTATTACAGAGATTAGAGCATGCCATAGGTATTAAAGGCACTGCGCTGCGGTGGTTTGAATCATATTTGTCTAATAGATTACAATTTGTTCATGTAAATGGGGAATCTTCTTCACAGACTAAAGTTAATTATGGAGTTCCACAAGGTTCTGTGCTAGGACCAATTTTATTCACTTTATACATGCTTCCCTTAGGCAGTATTATTAGACGGTATTGCTTAAATTTTCATTGTTACGCAGATGATACCCAGCTTTATCTATCCATGAAGCCAGAGGACACACACCAATTAGCTAAACTGCAGGATTGTCTTACAGACATAAAGACATGGATGACCTCTAATTTCCTGCTTTTAAACTCAGATAAAACTGAAGTTATTGTACTTGGCCCCACAAATCTTAGAAACATGGTGTCTAACCAGATCCTTACTCTGGATGGCATTACCCTGACCTCTAGTAATACTGTGAGAAATCTTGGAGTCATTTTTGATCAGGATATGTCATTCAAAGCGCATATTAAACAAATATGTAGGACTGCTTTTTTGCATTTATGCAATATCTCTAAAATCAGAAAGGTCTTGTCTCAGAGTGATGCTGAAAAACTAATTCATGCATTTATTTCCTCTAGGCTGGACTATTGTAATTCATTATTATCAGGTTGTCCTAAAAGTTCCCTAAAAAGCCTTCAGTTAATTCAAAATGCTGCAGCTAGAGTACTGACGGGGACTAGAAGGAGAGAGCATATCTCACCCATATTGGCCTCTCTTCATTGGCTTCCTGTTAATTCTAGAATAGAATTTAAAATTCTTCTTCTTACTTATAAGGTTTTGAATAATCAGGTCCCATCTTATCTTAGGGACCTCGTAGTACCATATCACCCCAATAGAGCGCTTCGCTCTCAGACTGCAGGCTTACTTGTAGTTCCTAGGGTTTGTAAGAGTAGAATGGGAGGCAGAGCCTTCAGCTTTCAGGCTCCTCTCCTGTGGAACCAGCTCCCAATTCAGATCAGGGAGACAGACACCCTCTCTACTTTTAAGATTAGGCTTAAAACTTTCCTTTTTGCTAAAGCTTATAGTTAGGGCTGGATCAGGTGACCCTGAACCATCCCTTAGTTATGCTGCTATAGACGTAGACTGCTGGGGGGTTCCCATGATGCACTGTTTCTTTCTCTTTTTGCTCTGTATGCACCACTCTGCATTTAATCATTAGTGATCGATCTCTGCTCCCCTCCACAGCATGTCTTTTTCCTGGTTCTCTCCCTCAGCCCCAACCAGTCCCAGCAGAAGACTGCCCCTCCCTGAGCCTGGTTCTGCTGGAGGTTTCTTCCTGTTAAAAGGGAGTTTTTCCTTCCCACTGTAGCCAAGTGCTTGCTCACAGGGGGTCGTTTTGACCGTTGGGGTTTTACATAATTATTGTATGGCCTTGCCTTACAATATAAAGCGCCTTGGGGCAACTGTTTGTTGTGATTTGGCGCTATATAAAAAAATTGATTGATTGATTGATAGTAATAGCAGTATTTGTATTACTGTTTATATTATTGTTAGTAGTGGTATTTGTGTGGTTGTTAGTATTCATGGTATTGTTATTTGTATTGTTAGTAGTAATAGCAGTCAGAATCAGAATTTCTTTATTGTCCCGTAAAGGGAAATTAATGTTGCAGCAGGAGCACACAAAGGACAAGGTACACAAAGATAACAATATAAAAAAAAAAATAATAATAATAATAAAATAAAAACAGTAAAAACAATACCCATACAATGTCAAATATTCAATCCAGAGTCCATGCCAAAAACAAAAGTATTGCAAAAATGCAATATGTGGATGTGCAAATAAGCAATAGTAGTGCAAAATAAACAACATCAAAGGCTAATTGCCATTGAGTAATAAGATTGCACTAGGGATAAATGAGACCTGAAATCTTTTAGTCCTCCTCATAGGAGCCCTAAAACGACGGCCTGAGGACAGAAGCTCAAACTCTTTTTTCAGTGGATGATTAGAACAATCCAGAACAGCATTAGCCTTTCTCAGGACCTGTCTGTTATAGATGGACATTACCCCGGCCTGCTGACTACCTGAGATTTTTCCAGCAGTTTTGACAAGACTGCCAAGATGACTCTTATTTGAACAATTCAAATTTCCAAACCAAGCAACAATACAAAAAGTCAAGACTGATTCAATGAAACTTCTATAAAAAAGAGTCATCATCTCAGAAGAAACCTGGAAGGTTCTCATCTTCCTCAAAACGAACAATCTTTGCTGAACCCTTTTGGAGATAACATCTACATGAGGTTCAAAGCAAAGTTTATTATCAAGGACCACACCCACATATTTATAGCTCTCCACCATCTCAACATCAACATTTTTAATAACAGTTGGTGATGGAAAACAGGTAGACTTCCTAAATCAATAATCATATCTTTAGTTTTTGACACATTCAATTCCAGAAAAGACTCCTCACACCAAGAGACAAAGTCATCAACAGCAGGCCCATGGTCCTGCTCATCTCCCTGAAGAAGACTAACAGTAACTATATCATCAGCAAACTTTAAGATGTGTCTGTTACTGACACTGCTGCGGCACTCATTAGTGTACAAAATAAAGAGCAGGGGTGACAAGCAGCAACCCTGAGGAGAGCCAGTAGAAGAGGAGAGTATTTGTATTACTGTTTATATTGCTGTTAGTAGTGGTATTTGTGTGGTTGTTAGTATTCATGGTAGTGTTATTTGTATTGTAGTAGTAGCAGTATTTGTGTTATTATTTATCTTGTTATTGGTACATGCTGGACACATCCTCACTCACATTCACGCAGACACACGAACACACACAGGATATACACTAACAGACACACAATGACACTAATACATCCACACATACAGAATATACTGCACACTAGCAGACACACACAAATACACAGACACACAATGAAACTAACACAACCACACACACAGGATATACACAGACACACACAGATAGACACACAATGACACAAACATATCCACACATACAGGATATACACAGACACACAATGACACTAACATATCCACACATACAGGATATACACAGACACACAATGACACTAACATATCCACACATACAGGATATACACAGACACACAATGACACTAACATATCCACACATACAGGATATACACAGACACACAATGACACTAACATATCCACACATACAGGATATACACAGACACACAATGACACTAACATATCCACACATACAGGATATACACAGACACACAATGACACTAACATATCCACACATACAGGATATACACAGACACACAATGACACTAACATATCCACACATACAGGATATACACAGACACACAATGACACTAACATATCCACACATACAGGATATACACAGACACACAATGACACTAACATATCCACACATACAGGATATACACAGACACACAATGACACTAACATATCCACACATACAGGATATACACAGACACACAATGACACTAACATATCCACACATACAGGATATACACAGACACACAATGACACTAACATATCCACACATACAGGATATACACAGACACACAAATACACAGACACACAATGACACTAACATATCCACACATACAGGATATACACAGACACACAATGACACTAACATATCCACACATACAGGATATACACAGACACACAATGACACTAACATATCCACACATACAGGATATACACAACAGACACACACTGACACTAACATATCCACACATACAGGATATACACAGACACACAATGACACTAACATATCCACACATACAGGATATACACAACAGACACACACAAATACACAGACACATAATGGCACTAACATATCCACACATACAGGATATACACAGACACACAATGACACTAACATATCCACACATACAGGATATACACAGACACACAATGACACTAACATATCCACACATACAGGATATACACAGACACACAATGACACTAACATATCCACACATACAGGATATACACAGACACACAATGACACTAACATCCACACATACAGGATATACACAGACACACAATGACACTAACATCCACACATACAGGATATACACAGACACACAATGACACTAACATATCCACACATACAGGATATACACAGACACACAAATACACAGACACATAATGACACTAACATATCCACACATACAGGATATACACAGACACACAATGACACTAACATATCCACACATACAGGATATACACAGACACACAATGACACTAACATATCCACACATACAGGATATACACAGACACACAATGACACTAACATATCCACACATACAGGATATACACAGACACACAATGACACTAACATATCCACACATACAGGATATACACAGACACACAAATACACAGACACACAATGACACTAACATATCCACACATACAGGATATACACAGACACACAATGACACTAACATATCCACACATACAGGATATACACAGACACACAATGACACTAACATATCCACACATACAGGATATACACAACAGACACACACTGACACTAACATATCCACACATACAGGATATACACAGACACACAATGACACTAACATATCCACACATACAGGATATACACAACAGACACACACAAATACACAGACACATAATGGCACTAACATATCCACACATACAGGATATACACAGACACACAATGACACTAACATATCCACACATACAGGATATACACAGACACACAATGACACTAACATATCCACACATACAGGATATACACAGACACACAATGACACTAACATATCCACACATACAGGATATACACAGACACACAATGACACTAACATCCACACATACAGGATATACACAGACACACAATGACACTAACATCCACACATACAGGATATACACAGACACACAATGACACTAACATATACACATACAGGATATACACAGACACACAAATACACAGACACATAATGACACTAACATATCCACACATACAGGATATACACAGACACACAATGACACTAACATATCCACACATACAGGATATACACAGACACACAATGACACTAACATATCCACACATACAGGATATACACAGACACACAATGACACTAACATATCCACACATACAGGATATACACAGACACACAATGACACTAACATATCCACACATACAGGATATACACAGACACACAATGACACTAACATATCCACACATATAGGATATACACAGACACACAATGACACTAACATATCCACACATACAGGATATACACAGACACACAATGACACTAACATATCCACACATACAGGATATACACAGACACACACAAATACGCAGACACATAATGACACTAACATATCCACACATACAGGATATACACAGACACACAATGACACTAACATATCCACACATACAGGATATACACAGACACACACAAATACACAGACACATAATGACACTAACATCCACACGTACAAGATATACACTAACACAGACACACACAAATACACAGACACTAACACATCCACACACACAGGATATACTGCACACTAACAGACACACACAAATACACAGACACACAATGAAACTAACACAACCACACACACAGGATATACACAGACACACACACATAGACACACAATGACACAAACATATCCACACATACAAGATATACACTAACACAGACACACACAAATACACAGACACTAACACATCCACACACACAGGATATACTGCACACTAACAGACACACACAAATACACAGACACACAATGAAACTAACACAACCACACACACAGGATATACACAGACACACACAGATAGACACACAATGACACAAACATATCCACACATACAAGATATACACTAACACAGACACACACAAATACACAGACACACAATGACACTAACACATCCACACATACAGGATATACACAGACACAAATACACAGACACACAATGACACTAACATATCCACACATACAGGATATACACAGACACACAATGACACTAACATATCCACACATACAGGATATACACAGACACACAATGACACTAACATCCACACATACAGGATATACACAGACACACAATGACACTAACATCCACACATACAGGATATACACAGACACACAATGACACTAACATATCCACACATACAGGATATACACAGACACACAAATACACAGACACATAATGACACTAACATATCCACACATACAGGATATACACAGACACACAATGACACTAACATATCCACACATACAGGATATACACAGACACACAATGACACTAACATATCCACACATACAGGATATACACAGACACACAATGACACTAACATATCCACACATACAGGATATACACAGACACACAATGACACTAACATATCCACACATACAGGATATACACAGACACACAATGACACTAACATATCCACACATACAGGATATACACAGACACACAATGACACTAACATATCCACACATACAGGATATACACAGACACACAATGACACTAACATATCCGCACATACAGGATATACACAGACACACAATGACACTAACATATCCGCACATACAGGATATACACAGACACACAATGACACTAACATATCCACACATACAGGATATACACAGACACACAAATACACAGACACACAATGACACTAACATATCCACACATACAGGATATACACAACAGACACACACAAATACACAGACACATAATGACATTAACATCCACACATACAAGATATACACTAACACAGACACACACAAATACACAGACACTAACACATCCACACACACAGGATATAGACTAACACAGACACACACAAATACACATTCACACACACAAAGACACTAACACATCCACACACAGACTCTCTAACAGAGATTCTCTAATGCACACTAACAGACTCACACAAACTAACACACTAACACATCCGCACACAGACTCTCGAACAGAGACTCTAACACACACTAACAGACTCACACACAAACTAACACACTCGAACACACACACACACACATCTGCACACTAACAGATTCACACACACATCAACACACACACTAACACATCAACACACACTAATATCAACACACACACATCTGTGCACACTAACAGATTCACACACACATCCACACACACACTAACACATCCACACACACTAACACATCCACACACACTAACAGATTCACACACAAACACATCCACACACACACTAACACATCCACACACACTAACAAATTTACACACAAACACATCCACATAAACTAACACATCCACACACACTAACAGATTCACACACAAACACATCCACACAAACTAACACATCCACACACACTAACAGATTCACACACAAACACATCCACACAAACTAACACATCCACACACACTAACAGATTTACACACAAACACATCCACATAAACTAACACATCCACACACACTAACAGATTCACACACAAACACATCCACACAAACTAACACATCCACACACACTAACACATCCACACACTAACAGATTCACACACAAACACATCCACACACACTAACAGATTCACACACAAACACATCCACACACACTAACACATCCACACACACTAACAGATTCACACACACTAACAGATTCACACACAAACACATCCACACACACTAACACATCCACACAAACTAACACATCCACACACACTAACACATCCACACACACTTAACACATCCACACACACTAACAGATTCACAAACACATCCACACACACTAACAGATTCACACACAAACACGTCCACACACACTAACAGATTCAATCAATCAATCAATCAATTTTTTTTTTATATAGCGCCAAATCACAACAAACAGTTGCCCCAAGGCGCTTTATATTGTAAGGCAAGGCCATACAATAATGATGTAAAACCCCAACGGTCAAAACGACCCCCTGTGAGCAAGCACTTGGCTACAGTGGGAAGGAAAAACTCCCTTTTAACAGGAAGAAACCTCCAGCAGAACCAGGCTCAGGGAGGGGCAGTCTTCTGCTGGGACTGGTTGGGGCTGAGGGAGAGAACCAGGAAAAAGACATGCTGTGGAGGGGAGCAGAGATCGATCACTAATGATTAAATGCAGAGTGGTGCATACAGAGCAAAAAGAGAAAGAAACAGTGCATCATGGGAACCCCCCAGCAGTCTACGTCTATAGCAGCATAACTAAGGGATGGTTCAGGGTCACCTGATCCAGCCCTAACTATAAGCTTTAGCAAAAAGGAAAGTTTTAAGCCTAATCTTAAAAGTAGAGAGGGTGTCTGTCTCCCTGATCTGAATTGGGAGCTGGTTCCACAGGAGAGGAGCCTGAAAGCTGAAGGCTCTGCCTCCCATTCTACTCTTACAAACCCTAGGAACTACAAGTAAGCCTGCAGTCTGAGAGCGAAGCGCTCTATTGGGGTGATATGGTACTACGAGGTCCCTAAGATAAGATGGGACCTGATTATTCAAAACCTTATAAGTAAGAAGAAGAATTTTAAATTCTATTCTAGAATTAACAGGAAGCCAATGAAAAGAGGCCAATATGGGTGAGATATGCTCTCTCCTTCTAGTCCCCGTCAGCACTCTAGCTGCAGCATTTTGAATTAACTGAAGGCTTTTTAGGGAACTTTTAGGACAACCTGATAATAATGAATTACAATAGTCCAGCCTAGAGGAAATAAATGCATGAATTAGTTTTTCAGCATCACTCTGAGACAAGACCTTTCTGATTTTAGAGATATTGCGTAAATGCAAAAAAGCAGTCCTACATATTTGTTTAATATGCGCTTTGAATGACATATCCTGATCAAAAATGACTCCAAGATTTCTCACAGTATTACTAGAGGTCAGGGTAATGCCATCCAGAGTAAGGATCTGGTTAGACACCATGTTTCTAAGATTTGTGGGGCCAAGTACAATAACTTCAGTTTTATCTGAGTTTAAAAGCAGGAAATTAGAGGTCATCCATGTCTTTATGTCTGTAAGACAATCCTGCAGTTTAGCTAATTGGTGTGTGTCGTCTGGCTTCATGGATAGATAAAGCTGGGTATCATCTGCGTAACAATGAAAATTTAAGCAATACCGTCTAATAATACTGCCTAAGGGAAGCATATATAAAGTGAATAAAATTGGTCCTAGCACAGAACCTTGTGGAACTCCATAATTAACTTTAGTCTGTGAAGAAGATTCCCCATTTACATGAACAAATTGTAATCTATTAGACAAATATGATTCAAACCACCGCAGCGCAGTGCCTTTAATACCTATGGCATGCTCTAATCTCTGTAATAAAATTTTATGGTCAACAGTATCAAAAGCAGCACTGAGGTCTAACAGAACAAGCACAGAGATGAGTCCACTGTCCGAGGCCATAAGAAGATCATTTGTAACCTTCACTAATGCTGTTTCTGTACTATGATGAATTCTAAAACCTGACTGAAACTCTTCAAATAGACCATTCCTCTGCAGATGATCAGTTAGCTGTTTTACAACTACCCTTTCAAGAATTTTTGAGAGAAAAGGAAGGTTGGAGATTGGCCTATAATTAGCTAAGATAGCTGGGTCAAGTGATGGCTTTTTAAGTAATGGTTTAATTACTGCCACCTTAAAAGCCTGTGGTACATAGCCAACTAACAAAGATAGATTGATCATATTTAAGATCGAAGCATTAAATAATGGTAGGGCTTCCTTGAGCAGCCTGGTAGGAATGGGGTCTAATAAACATGTTGATGGTTTGGATGAAGTAACTAATGAAAATAACTCAGACAGAACAATCGGAGAGAAAGAGTCTAACCAAATACCGGCATCACTGAAAGCAGCCAAAGATAACGATACGTCTTTGGGATGGTTATGAGTAATTTTTTCTCTAATAGTTAAAATTTTGTTAGCAAAGAAAGTCATGAACTCATTACTAGTTAAAGTTAATGGAATACTCAGCTCAATAGAGCTCTGACTCTTTGTCAGCCTGGCTACAGTGCTGAAAAGAAACCTGGGGTTGTTCTTATTTTCTTCAATTAGTGATGAGTAGAAAGATGTCCTAGCTTTACGGAGGGCTTTTTTATAGAGCAACAGACTCTTTTTCCAGGCTAAGTGAAGATCTTCTAAATTAGTGAGACGCCATTTCCTCTCCAACTTACGGGTTATCTGCTTTAAGCTACGAGTTTGAGAGTTATACCATGGAGTCAGACACTTCTGATTTAAAGCTCTCTTTTTCAGAGGAGCTACAGCATCCAAAGCTGTCTTCAATGAGGATGTAAAACTATTGACGAGATACTCTATCTCCCTTACAGAGTTTAGGTAGCTACTCTGCACTGTGTTGTTATATGGCATTAGAGAACATAAAGAAGGAATCATATCCTTAAACCTAGTTACAGCGCTTTCTGAAAGACTTCTAGTGTAATGAAACTTATTCCCTACTGCTGGGTAGTCCATCAGAGTAAATGTAAATGTTATTAAAAAATGATCAGACAGAAGGGAGTTTTCAGGGAATACTGTTAAGTCTTCTATTTCCATACCATAAGTCAGAACAAGATCTAAGATATGATTAAAGTGGTGGGTGGACTCATTTACTTTTTGAGCAAAGCCAATAGAGTCTAATAATAGATTAAATGCAGTGTTGAGGCTGTCATTCTCAGCATCTGTGTGGATGTTAAAATCGCCCACTATAATTATCTTATCTGAGCTAAGCACTAAGTCAGACAAAAGGTCTGAAAATTCACAGAGAAACTCACAGTAACGACCAGGTGGACGATAGATAATAACAAATAAAACTGGTTTTTGGGACTTCCAATTTGGATGGACAAGACTAAGAGACAAGCTTTCAAATGAATTAAAGCTCTGTCTGGGTTTTTGATTAATTAATAAGCTGGAATGGAAGATTGCTGCTAATCCACCGCCCCGGCCCGTGCTACGAGCATTCTGACAGTTAGTGTGACTCGGGGGTGTTGACTCATTTAAACTAACATATTCATCCTGCTGTAACCAGGTTTCTGTTAGGCAGAATAAATCAATATGTTGATCAATTATTATATCATTTACCAACAGGGACTTAGAAGAGAGAGACCTAATGTTTAATAGACCACATTTAACTGTTTTAGTCTGTGGTGCAGTTGAAGGTGCTATATTATTTTTTCTTTTTGAATTTTTATGCTTAAATAGATTTTTGCTGGTTATTGGTAGTCTGGGAGCAGGCACCGTCTCTACGGGGATGGGGTAATGAGGGGATGGCAGGGGGAGAGAAGCTGCAGAGAGGTGTGTAAGACTACAACTCTGCTTCCTGGTCCCAACCCTGGATAGTCACGGTTTGGAGGATTTAAGAAAATTAGCCAGATTTCTAGAAATGAGAGCTGCTCCATCCAAAGTGGGATGGATGCCGTCTCTCCTAACAAGACCAGGTTTTCCCCAGAAGCTTTGCCAATTATCTATGAAGCCCACCTCATTTTTTGGACACCACTCAGACAGCCAGCAATTCAAGGAGAACATGCGGCTAAACATGTCACTCCCGGTCTGATTGGGGAGGGGCCCAGAGAAAACTACAGAGTCCGACATTGTTTTTGCAAAGTTACACACCGATTTAATGTTAATTTTAGTGACCTCCGATTGGCGTAACCGGGTGTCATTACTGCCGACGTGAATTACAATCTTACCAAATTTACGCTTAGCCTTAACCAGCAGTTTCAAATTTCCTTCAATGTCGCCTGCTCTGGCCCCCGGAAGACAATTGACTATGGTTGCTGGTGTCGCTAACTTCACATTTCTCAAAACAGAGTCGCCAATAACCAGAGTTTGATCCTCGGCGGGTGTGTCGTCGAGTGGGGAAAAACGGTTAGAAATGTGAACGGGTTGGCGGTGTACACGGGGCTTCTGTTTAGGGCTACGCTTCCTCCTCACAGTCACCCAGTCAGCCTGCTTTCCCGGCTGCTCGGGATCTGCCAGGGGGGAACTAACGGCGGCTAAGCTACCTTGGTCCGCACCGACTACAGGGGCCTGGCTAGCTGTAGAATTTTCCACGGTGCGGCGCCGAGTCTCCAATTCGCCCAGCCTGGCCTCCAAAGCTACGAATAAGCTACACTTATTACAAGTACCATTACTGCTAAAGGAGGCCGAGGAATAACTAAACATTTCACACCCAGAGCAGAAAAGTGCGGGAGAGACAGGAGAAGCCGCCATGCTAAATCGGCTAAGAGCTAGTAGCTACGCTAAGCTAGCGGATTCCTAAAAACACGCAAAGTGAATAATGTGTAAATAATTTAGAGGTGATTCAGCAGAAGGAGTGCTTTAGTTAAGGCACGTAAAGATTACACTGGGAAACAAATCGTAATCTAGATAACTAGATCAATCTAACTGCGCAGATTAAACAGCTAACAGATACAGAAAAACACCGCTGTGCTCCGGAACAGGAAGTGATACAATACCGCAGTGAGAGCCAACCACCCTCACACACAAACACATCCACACACACTAACACATCCACACAAACTAACACATCCACACACACTAACAGATTCACACACAAACACATCCACACACACTAACAGATTCACACACAAACACATCCACACACACTAACACATCCACACAAACTAACACATCCACACACACAAACACATCCACACACACTAACACATCCACACACACTAACAGATTCACACACAAACACATCCACACACACTAACAGATTCACACACAAACACATCCACACACACTAACACACCCACACAAACTAACACATACACACACACACTAACACATCCACACACACTAACAGATTCACATACAAACACATCCACACACACTAACACATCCACACACACGAACAGATTCACACACAAACACATCCACACACACTAACAGATTCACACACAAACACATCCACACACACTAACAGATTCACATACAAACACATCCACACACACGAACAGATTCACACACAAACACATCCACACACACTAAGAGATTCACACACAAACACATCCACACAAACTAACACATCCACACACACTCTAACACATAAACACACACTTTAACACATCCACACACACTCTAAAGCCTAACTAACACACTCGAACACACACACATCTGCTGACACCAACAGATTCACACACACATCAACACACACACACACTAACATATCAACACACACACATCCACACACACTAACAGAGTCACACACAAACACATCCACACACACTAACAGATCAAATCAAGTCAAATCAATTTTATTTATATAGCGCCAAATCACAACAAACAGTTGCCCCAAGGCGCTTTATATTGTAAGGCAAAAGCCATACAATAATTACAGAAAAACCCCAACGGTCAAAACGACCCCCTATGAGCAAGCACTTGGCGACAGTGGGAAGGAAAAACTCCCTTTTAACAGGAAGAAACCTCCAGCAGAACCAGGCTCAGGGAGGGGCAGTCTTCTGCTGGGACTGGTTGGGGCTGAGGGGAGAGAATCAGGAAAAAGCCATGCTGTGGAAGAGAGCAGAGATCAATCACTAATGATTAAATGCAGAGTGGTGCATACAGAGCAAAAAGAGAAAGAAACACTCAGTGCATCATGGCAACCCCCAGCAGTCTAAGTCTATAGCAGCATAACTAAGGGATGGTTCAGGGTCACCTGATCCAGCCCTAACTATAAGCTTTAGCAAAAAGGAAAGTTTTAAGCCTAATCTTAAAAGTAGAGAGGGTGTCTGTCTCCCTGATCTGAATTGGGAGCTGGTTCCACAAGAGAGGAGCCTGAAAGCTGAAGGCTCTGCCTCCCATTCTACTCTTAAAAACCCTAGGAACTACAAGTAAGCCTGCAGTCTGAGAGTGAAGCGCTCTATTGGGGTGATATGGTACTATGAGGTCCCTAAGATAAGATGGGACCTGAGCATTTTGAATTAACTGAAGGCTTTTCAGGGAACTTTTAGGACAACATGATAATAATGAATTACAATAGTCCAGCCTAGAGGAAATAAATGCATGAATTAGTTTTTCAGCATCACTCTGAGACAAGACCTTTCTAATTTTAGAGATATTGCGCAAATGCAAAAAAGCAGTCCTACATATTTGTTTAATATGCGCATTGAATGACATATCCTGATCAAAAATGACTCCAAGATTTCTCACAGTATTACTAGAGGTCAGGGTAATGCCGTCCAGAGTAAGGATCTGGTTAGACACCATGTTTCTAAGATTTGTGGGGCCAAGTACAATAACTTCAGTTTTATCTGAGTTTAAAAGCAGGAAATTAGAGGTCATCCATGTCTTTATGTCTGTAAGACAATCCTGCAGTTTAACTAATTGGTGTTTTTTTCCCCACTCGACGACACACCCGCCGAGGATCAAACTCTGGTTATTGGCGACTCTGTTTTGAGAAATGTGAAGTTAGCGACACCAGCAACCATAGTCAATTGTCTTCCGGGGGCCAGAGCAGGCGACATTGAAGGAAATTTGAAACTGCTGGCTAAGGCTAAGCGTAAATTTGGTAAGATTGTAATTCACGTCGGCAGTAATGACACCCGGTTACGCCAATCGGAGGTCACTAAAATTAACATTAAATCGGTGTGTAACTTTGCAAAAACAATGTCGGACTCTGTAGTTTTCTCTGGGCCCCTCCCCAATCGGACCGGGAGTGACATGTTTAGCCGCATGTTCTCCTTGAATTGCTGGCTGTCTGAGTGGTGTCCAAAAAATGAGGTGGGCTTCATAGATAATTGGCAAAGCTTCTGGGGAAAACCTGGTCTTGTTAGGAGAGACGGCATCCATCCCACTTTGGATGGAGCAGCTCTCATTTCTAGAAATCTGGCCAATTTTCTTAAATCCTCCAAACCGTGACTATCCAGGGTTGGGACCAGGAAGCAGAGTTGTAGTCTTACACACCTCTCTGCAGCTTCTCTCCCCCTGCCATCCCCTCATTACCCCATCCCCGTAGAGACGGTGCCTGCTCCCAGACTACCAATAACCAGCAAAAATCTATTTAAGCATAAAAATTCAAAAAGAAAAAATAATATAGCACCTTCAACTGCACCACAGACTAAAACAGTTAAATGTGGTCTATTAAACATTAGGTCTCTCTCTTCTAAGTCCCTGTTGGTAAATTATATAATAATTGATCAACATATTGATTTATTCTGCCTAACAGAAACCTGGTTACAGCAGGATGAATATGTTAGTTTAAATGAGTCAACACCCCCGAGTCACACTAACTGTCAGAATGCTCGTAGCATGGGCCGGGGCGGAGGATTAGCAGCAATCTTCCATTCCAGCTTATTAATTAATCAAAAACCCAGACAGAGCTTTAATTCATTTGAAAGCTTGTCTCTTAGTCTTGTCCATCCAAATTGGAAGTCCCAAAAACCAGTTTTATTTGTTATTATCTATCGTCCACCTGGTCGTTTGTGAGTTTCTCTGTGAATTTTCAGACCTTTTGTCTGACTTAGTGCTTAGCTCAGATAAGATAATTATAGTGGGCGATTTTAACATCCACACAGATGCTGAGAATGACAGCCTCAACACTGCATTTAATCTATTATTAGACTCTATTGGCTTTGCTCAAAAAGTAAATGAGTCCACCCACCACTTTAATCATATCTTAGATCTTGTTCTGACTTATGGTATGGAAATAGAAGACTTAACAGTATTCCCTGAAAACTCCCTTCTGTCTGATCATTTCTTAATAACATTTACATTTACTCTGATGGACTACCCAGCAGTGGGGAATAAGTTTCATTACACTAGAAGTCTTTCAGAAAGCGCTGTAACTAGGTTTAAGGATATGATTCCTTCTTTATGTTCTCTAATGCCATATACCAACACAGTGCAGAGTAGCTACCTAAACTCTGTAAGGGAGATAGAGTATCTCGTCAATAGTTTTACATCCTCATTGAAGACAACTTTGGATGCTGTAGCTCCTCTGAAAAAGAGAGCTTTAAATCAGAAGTGTCTGACTCTGTGGTATAACTCACAAACTCGTAGCTTAAAGCAGATAACCCGTAAGTTGGAGAGGAAATGGCATCTCACTAATTTAGAAGATCTTCACTTAGCCTGGAAAAAGAGTCTGTTGCTCTATAAAAAAGCCCTCCGTAAAGCTAGGACATCTTTCTACTCATCACTAATTGAAGAAAATAAGAACAACCCCAGGTTTCTTTTCAGCACTGTAGCCAGGCTGACAAAGAGTCAGAGCTCTATTGAGCTGAGTATTCCATTAACTTTAACTAGTAATGACTTCATGACTTTCTTTGCTAACAAAATTTTAACTATTAGAGAAAAAATTACTCATAACCATCCCAAAGACGTATCGTTATCTTTGGCTGCTTTCAGTGATGCCGGTATTTGGTTAGACTCTTTCTCTCCGATTGTTCTGTCTGAGTTATTTTCATTAGTTACTTCATCCAAACCATCAACATGTTTATTAGACCCCATTCCTACCAGGCTGCTCAAGGAAGCCCTACCATTATTTAATGCTTCGATCTTAAATATGATCAATCTATCTTTGTTAGTTGGCTATGTACCACAGGCTTTTAAGGTGGCAGTAATTAAACCATTACTTAAAAAGCCATCACTTGACCCAGCTATCTTAGCTAATTATAGGCCAATCTCCAACCTTCCTTTTCTCTCAAAAATTCTTGAAAGGGTAGTTGTAAAACAGCTAACTGATCATCTGCAGTGGAATGGTCTATTTGAAGAGTTTCAGTCAGGTTTTAGAATTCATCATAGTACAGAAACAGCATTAGTGAAGGTTACAAATGATCTTCTTATGGCCTCGGACAGTGGACTCATCTCTGTGCTTGTTCTGTTAGACCTCAGTGCTGCTTTTGATACTGTTGACCATAAAATTTTATTACAGAGATTAGAGCATGCCATAGGTATTAAAGGCACTGCGCTGCGGTGGTTTGAATCATATTTGTCTAATAGATTACAATTTGTTCATGTAAATGGGGAATCTTCTTCACAGACTAAAGTTAATTATGGAGTTCCACAAGGTTCTGTGCTAGGACCAATTTTATTCACTTTATACATGCTTCCCTTAGGCAGTATTATTAGACGGTATTGCTTAAATTTTCATTGTTACGCAGATGATACCCAGCTTTATCTATCCATGAAGCCAGAGGACACACACCAATTAGCTAAACTGCAGGATTGTCTTACAGACATAAAGACATGGATGACCTCTAATTTCCTGCTTTTAAACTCAGATAAAACTGAAGTTATTGTACTTGGCCCCACAAATCTTAGAAACATGGTGTCTAACCAGATCCTTACTCTGGATGGCATTACCCTGACCTCTAGTAATACTGTGAGAAATCTTGGAGTCATTTTTGATCAGGATATGTCATTCAAAGAGCATATTAAACAAAAATGTAGGACTGCTTTTTTGCATTTACGCAATATCTCTAAAATCAGAAAGGTCTTGTCTCAGAGTGATGCTGAAAAACTAATTCATGCATTTATTTCCTCTAGGCTGGACTATTGTAATTCATTATTATCAGGTTGTCCTAAAAGTTCCCTAAAAAGCCTTCAGTTAATTCAAAATGCTGCAGCTAGAGTACTGACGGGGACTAGAAGGAGAGAGCATATCTCACCCATATTGGCCTCTCTTCATTGGCTTCCTGTTAATTCTAGAATAGAATTTAAAATTCTTCTTCTTACTTATAAGGTTTTGAATAATCAGGTCCCATCTTATCTTAGGGACCTCGTAGTACCATATCACCCCAATAGAGCGCTTCGCTCTCAGACTGCAGGCTTACTTGTAGTTCCTAGGGTTTGTAAGAGTAGAATGGGAGGCAGAGCCTTCAGCTTTCAGGCTCCTCTCCTGTGGAACCAGCTCCCAATTCAGATCAGGGAGACAGACACCCTCTCTGCTTTTAAGATTAGGCTTAAAACTTTCCTTTTTGCTAAAGCTTATAGTTAGGGCTGGATCAGGTGACCCTGAACCATCCCTTAGTTATGCTGCTATAGACGTAGACTGCTGGGGGGTTCCCATGATGCACTGTTTCTTTCTCTTTTTGCTCTGTATGCACCACTCTGCATTTAATCATTAGTGATCGATCTCTGCTCCCCTCCACAGCATGTCTTTTTCCTGGTTCTCTCCCTCAGCCCCAACCAGTCCCATCAGAAGACTGCCCCTCCCTGAGCCTGGTTCTGCTGGAGGTTTCTTCCTGTTAAAAGGGAGTTTTTCCTTCCCACTGTAGCCAAGTGCTTGCTCACAGGGGGTCGTTTTGACTGTTGGGGTTTTACATAATTATTGTATGGCCTTGCCTTGCAGTATAAGGCGCCTTGGGGCAACTGTTTGTTGTGATTTGGCGCTATATAAATAAAATTGATTGAACTGATTGATATAATGAGCCACGCATGGGTGTGTCAGCGATTATTTGAAGAATGACCCACGTTTTCATCTGTCACGTATCTGCTATGAAGGTGCCTCTATGTGCATCTCTGTATGATAAAAAGCAGGCCTGGGACCCTCACAGACAGTGTCCATCTTGTGAAAGGCCCAGAAAATGGGTCATATAGCACTTTTTATACAATGTGGGCATTACAGTCGGTGTGGTTTAGTCTCACATTTCTAATGTTACTGGCTGTCACCAACAGGGGGAGAACTCCCTGTATCTGAAACTTGCACATGTGATGGAAGCGAAATTAACTGTTATTTTTAAACTTTAAACCAGGTTTCAAAAACTCCAAACGGATAACAAAGGCAAACACTTGATAACTAACATAAAATAAGGAATTAGCACAGATATTATCTAACATTATTTTATAAATTTTGGATCTCTTACAGGTATGTCAGGGGTTTTTTTTGCATGTAGTGGGCCTAGATGCATACATTGTTTCTTTATAGCTAACATTCAGTGGAAAGGAGTTAATGGAAAAAGACAGTCACAAGTATAATGGAATTTTTGCAAAGGCTTTGTTTGTGTAGGAAATGCTGCTGTTGTGTGGGCCGCTGAAGAGGAGGTACTGCTGGCCCACCACCACCAGATGGCGCCCTGCTTGGAGTGCGGGCTCCAAGCACGAGAGGGCGTCGGATCCGCTGGAGGTGACAGCTGTCACCTATCAACACCAGCTGTCACCCATCACCACCACTACAAAGGCCGGACTGCAACTCCACCTCCTCGCCGAGAAATCGTCTACCATACAGGTAACTTCTCTGCTGACTTACATTAAGTAATAATCTGAACTTCTTTGCAGCCGTTTTCCTGTGGTGTGTCCTTATCTGTGGGATTGGCGTTTGGTGTGGACTGCGACGGCTTCGCCTCACACCCCAAACCAGATAAGTGGTTAAACAGGAGCTGCACGAGTGTGTGATTGGAGGTGGAGGTGCTCCCTCCTTAAAGAACACAGACTGTGGGATTACTGAGTGTGCGAACTCACACTCATCCAGAACTGTTTCTGTTTTCTGCCAGCAGTACCGGATCTGACTGCTGAAGACAGTGGCCACCTGGGGCGCAGGGCTTGGCGGCTCTGGTGTTCTTCAGATCCGTTGGTGGTGGAGGCTGTGTGGGATCCGGCTCTTCTCGCACCGGACGTCTCTTATCTTCGAGCCTGCCACACGTCACCTTGTGTCAGACTGATATAACGCATATCGGTTTTGTCTGTACTACGTTGTGCACCTTCACAACATTAAATTGTTATCCACACCTCTTTGCCTCAGTCAGTCAGTCAGTCGGACAGTCAGTCAGAGCTGCGTGTCGTCAGAGCGAGCTGCAAAAAGTTTGTACCTGAGTTTTCAGAGGTGGTGTTTGTAGTTGCCATCTGCCACGCCGGTGTTTGCCAACCCGGACAGTGGGAATACCACCTCAACCGGCAACTTAGCCCCGCGACTGGACAGCAACAACGTCCGAGGCCCAACGTGGTGAATTCACTGAGGCCGCGCGGCACCAGCGCAGTGCAGATCCATCCCGGTGACATCGGCGATCGACAAGCTGCTCATAAGCCGACCATGGGGCCTAAGAAGGTTCTGACAGCGGAGGAAGGTGACGATATTAAAAAATCTCTGGACTTTTTATCAGAGGAGATTTCTGTTGTGAAGCAGCAACAGAAATCAATCATGGATCTGGTGGAGGAGGTGAAGGCATTACGGCTCCAGAATGCCGAGAAAGACCGGCATCTGGTGCAGCTGGAAAATAGAGTGGCTGAATTGGAGCAGTACACCAGAATTAACGACGTCATCATCACAGGTCTTCATATCAAACCACGGTCCTATGCACGGGCGGTAACAGATGAGAGCGGAGGGGAGCCCAGTGAACAGGAGGTCAGCTCTGTGGAAAAACAGGTTGCTGATTTCCTCCTATCTAAAGGTATAGAAATGGATTTAAATAACATTGAAGCATGCCACCCTCTGCCCCGGAGAAATGACGGTGATAAACGAACCGTCATCATGAGATTCATCAACAGAAAACACAAAACAGCACTGTTAAAACAAGGAAGAAAACTGAAAGGGACAAACGTATTCATCAATGAACATCTCACCAAACGGAATGCCGACATCGCCAGGAAAGCAAGCTTCTTGAAGAAACAGGGAAAAATCCAGCACACATGGACTTCAAACTGTAAAATATTCATCAAACTGAACGGATCACCAGAACAAGCAAAAGTCATGGCAATAAGGAACATCGAGGAGCTGGACAAATATGAACAATAGTGTTTCTTAAAGCGAGGATCTGGACAAATATGACCAATAAGGTATGAGGACACAAACACATCACAACACCATGACACAGACCAGAGGAACCTATTCATCTACTACCTATTCATCTACATCTGGAGACAAGAAGGATATAACTCAAAGGATTGCTGATCATGGAAAAGTAGAACTGAGAACATTTAAATACACAGACCACAATGTACTGGACTTGGAGCACGATATAGACCCGGACAATAATTTCTTCTCAAATATCAATGACAGTTGTTGCTATTATACAGATGAACAGTTTAATCGGATCATTAAAACGGATAACAAATTATCAATAATCCATTTCAACAGCAGAAGTCTATATGCAAACTTTAACAACATTAAAGAATATTTAAGTCAGTTTAAAAAAATATTTAACATAATTGCTATATCAGAAACATGGATCACTGAAGATAAAGGAATGGATTTTGAACTGGATGGATATGAATTTAATTGTGTAAACAGAAAAAATAAGAGTGGAGGAGGAGTGGCTGTGTATGTGGATAAGAACATGGATTATAAAATAGTAGACAATATGACAACTGTGATTGATAACTTATTAGAATGTATAACTATTGAAATATGTGAAGAAAAAAGCAAAAATGTATTAGTCAGCTGTATATATAGAGCACCAGGATCTAGTATTGAAACATTCACTGACTGTATTGGAAAAATGTTCTCAAAAACTAATCAAAAAACTGTGTTCATTTGTGGTGACTTAAATATTGATCTGCTCAATCCAAATAAGCATAAAATAACAGATGAATTTATCAGTACAATGTACAGTATGAGTTTATATCCAAAAATCACCAGGCCAAGCAGAATTACATCCCATAGTGCTACCTTAATTGATAATATATTCAGCAATGATATTGAGAATAACACTGTGAGTGGATTATTAATCAATGACATTAGTGATCATCTACCAGTTTTCATCGTTTATAATAGAAACCATCGGCGGAATCAGCCAGAGGAGAAAATAAAATACAGGCGAGTGCGGACAGAGGAAAACATGAACACACTAAAGAAGGATTTACAGGAGCAAAACTGGGAAAAGGTATACAGTGAAAGTGATGTTGATAGTGCATATGAAACTTTTTTACAAATATTTACATCATTATATGATAAAAATTGTCCAATTAAACAAGACTACAGAAAACAAAAAATCCAAGCTCGACCATGGATGACGAAAGGGTTACGAAATGCATGTAATAAGAAAAATACACTGTATAGAGAATTCATAAAACTAAAGACTAAAGAGGCAGAAAATTGATATAAGAAATACAAAAATAGATTAACTAATATTATACGGGTATGTAGGAAGGAATATTATAGTAACATATTATATAATAACAAAAACAATATTAAAGGAATATGGGATATATTAAATAGCATTATCAAAAATGGTAATAAAAAACAGAGTTACCCTCAGTATTTCATTGATAATAATGTCAAGAAGGAAAATAAGGATGAGGTAGTCAACAGTTTTAATAATTTTTTTGTAAATATTGGACCAAGCTTGGCAGAAAAAATTCCCGATTCCCAACCTGAGGATTGGGATAATAATCTCATAGAAAGAAATCCCTGTTCAATGTTCCTCACAGCAGTGGATGGAAATGAAATTATAGACATTGTGAATAATTGTAAATATAAAACATCTGCCGATTTAAATGAAATTGATATGGTGGTGGTAAAACAGGTCATTGAATGGATTGTAGAACCATTAACATACATCTGTAACTTATCATTTCAAACCGGTAAATTTCCCAATCAAATGAAAATAGCTAAGGTTGTGCCGCTGTATAAGACTGGGGATAGACACCACTTCACAAATTATAGACCTGTTTCTTTGCTTCCACAATTTTCCAAATTATTAGAAAAGTTATTCAATAATAGATTAGACAAATTCATAAATAAACATAAATTACTTACTGATAGTCAATATGGATTCAGAGCACATAGTTCAACATCACTTGCATTAATAGAATCAGTTGAGGAGATTACAAACGCCATAGACCACAAATTACATTCAGTTGGAATATTTATAGACCTTAAAAAGGCTTTTGATACAATTAATCATGACATATTAATCAATAAACTTGAACAGTATGGGATTAGGGGGTTGGTGTTGCACTGGGTGAGAAGCTACTTAAGTAACAGAAAACAGTTTGTGAAGTTGGGGGAATATACATCATCATGCTTGGACAATGCTTGTGGCGTCCCACAGGGGTCAGTATTGGGTCCAAAACTGTTTCTAATTTATATAAATGATATTGTCAATGTTTCCAAAATATTAAAATTAGTATTATTTGCAGATGACACAAGCATTTTTTGTTCAGGGGGGGATTTGCAGGAGTTACTGAGGAGGATCAGTATAGAAATGGGAAAATTGAAAATATGGTTTGACAGAACTTAAGTAAAACAAAATACATGTTATTTGGCTATTGTAATACAGACATACAGGTTCAGTTACAAGTCGAGGGGGTAGATATTGAAAGGGTACATGAAAATAAGTTTCTGGGGGTGATAATAGATGATAAGATAAACTGGAAGACTCATATAAAACATATACAAAGTAAACTGTCAAGAAGCATTTCAGTTCTAAACAAAGCGAAACATATTCTGGACCACAACTCACTCCGCATTCTTTACTGCTCACTGGTTTTACCATATTTACAGTACTGTGCAGAGGTATGGGGTAATACTTATAAAGGTACAACACAATCACTATCAGTAATGCAGAAAAGAGCTATAAGAATTATTCATAATACTGGCTATAGAGATCATACAAATCCACTATTTTTACAATCCAAATTCTTAAAATTCACAGACTTGGTTCATTTTCAAACAGTACAAATTGTGTATAAAGCAATAAATAATTTACTTCCAGCAAATATTAAAAATATGTTTTTTAACAGATCAGGGGATTACAGTCTGAGGGGGAAATTTAATTTAAAGCATCAGTGGGCACGAACAACATTAAAAGGTTTCTGTATTTCTGTCTGTGGGGTGAGGATGTGGAACAGATTGGGAGTGGGGCTCAAGCAATGTCCAAGCATGAACCAGTTCAAACAGCGGTACAAAAATATGTTTTTTTCTGGGTATAGGGAGGAGGAAGGGTAATGAGGGTTAGGGTGTTTTTGTTTTTTGCTTCGGCTTGTAAATATATAGTATTTTGTATGTAAGTAGGTATGTGTAGGTGTATATTTATGTTTGTGTATATATATGTGTATATATGTATATGTGTATATATGTGTATGTATATGTGTATGTATGTTGATGTGTATATGTATGTGTATATATGTGTATATATATATATATATATATTGATATCGGTTTAGGTGTGTAGGAATCTATGTGTATATGTGGCAAAGGGTATTACTGGTTGTGGGGAAGAAGGGGTAGGGATAAATAAGCTGATGCTTCACCCTACCCCTTTTCGGACATGTTGGGTACACAGTAGGAACTTTTTGTTGTTGTCTTTACTGATCTATCTTGTAATTGTTGTTGTATCAAATGTTCGAAATAAACAGTTTTCATTCATTCATTCATTCATCTTTTGGCTATTCCATTGTCCCTTCATTAATGCCCCCTGTTGTGGGTCCGTGTCACAACACTTCCCCAACAGGATTTCTCGGCCAGCGTCATGGATCCCGAGGGGCGTCAACTCGAGCCTGAACAGCCAATGGAAGAGCAAGGTGCACAGGCGCCAGCAGGAGGCGTGTTAGGGGAGCTGCAGCAAATACTAACCGCTTTCACTGCTCGGTTGGATCTGGTAACCGAGCAGAACGTTATCCTCAATCGGAGGATGGAGGCTCTCACCGCCAGGGTGGAGGCGTGCGATCAAGGCGCTACTGCAGCACCTCCTCCTGCTGGTCCCTTGTCAGACACAGACGTTCCACTGGTCGTTCAACGACCCCCCCCACCGTTCCCTGAAGCATACATAAGCCCTCCGGAGCCGTACGGAGGTTATGTTGAGACGTGCGCGGACTTCTTAATGCAGTGCTCGCTCGTCTTTGCACAGCGTCCCGTCATGTACGCGTCAGACGCTAGCCGGGTGGCTTATGTTGTTAATTTGCTTCGAGGAGAGGCACGCGCCTGGGCTACGGCGCTCTGGGAGCAGAACTCACGGCTCCTAACGTCATACGCTGGGTTTGTAAGGGAGTTCAAACAAGTTTTTGATCATCCCAACAGAGGCGAGACCGCTTCGAGCGTGCTACTGTCAATGCGACAGGGGCGCCGGAGTGCAGCCGAGTATGCAGTCGACTTCCGCATCGCGGCTGCGAGGTCCGGCTGGAATACCGTTGCACTCCGCACCGCCTTCATAAACGGACTGTCTCCGGTCCTGAAGGAGCACCTGCTGGCTAAGGAGGAACCGCGGGATTTTGACGGGCTTGTCGACCTGGTTATACGCTTAGACAACCGGTTAGAGGAACGCCGTCGGGAGCAGGGCGGGGGACGTGACCGGGCACGGGCCGTCCCTCTTCCTTCCGGGTCCGAAAGGGTGCCGTCGTCCCCATGCTCCACAGCCAGAGGGCCCTGTGTGGCTACAGCTCCCCCTGCTGACGAAGCTATGGACACGAGCAGGGCCAAAATAAAATCAAATGACAGACAAAGGAGGCTGGCCCGCGGGGAGTGTTTTTTCTGTGGATCTAGTGGTCACATACAGAGGAACTGTCCCAAACGGTCAAACTACAACGCCCGTCCTTAGAAACTGGGCTAAGGGTGGGCCATAACACGCACGCGGGGGAACCCCGAAAATCAGCACGAATCCCAGTCACAATTCTTAGTGAGGATTTAACCCTTCATGCCCCAGCACTTGTAGACACGGGGTCGGAAGGGAATCTGCTGGACAGCAGATGGGCAAAGGAAGTAGGGCTCCCTCTGGTGGCTCTGCCTTCCCCTGTGAAGGTACGAGCACTAGATGGCACTCTTCTTCCATTAATCACACACCAGACACAGCCAGTGACTTTGGTGGTGTCTGGGAATCACAGGGAGGAGATTGTGTTTTATGTAACACCTTCTACCTCCCGAGTGATTTTGGGTTTTCCTTGGGTGTTGAAACACAATCCCTGGATTGATTGGCCGTCTGGGGTTGTGACGCAGTGGAGCGAAACCTGCCACCAGGAGTGTTTAGGATCCTCGGTTCCACCCGGTGAGACAGCTGAGGAGGAGGTCAAAGTCCCCCCCAATCTGACGGCGGTGCCAAGTGAGTACCACGATCTTGCTGACGTCTTCAGCAACGATCTGGCAGTCGCCCTTCCCCCGCACCAACCGTACGGTTGCGCCATCGATTTGATCCCGGGCGCTGAGTATCCGTCCAGCAGGCTGTACAACCTCTCACGTCCGGAACGCGAATCAATGGAGACCTACATCCGGGACTCCTTAGCTGCCGGGTTGATCCGGAACTCCACCTCCCCGATGGGCGCGGGTTTCTTTTTTGTGGGCAAGAAGGACGGCGGACTCCGTCCATGCATCGATTACAGAGGGCTGAACGAGATCACGGTTCGCAACCGATACCCGTTACCTCTGTTGGATTCGGTGTTCACGCCCCTGCATGGAGCCCAAATATTTACTAAACTTGATCTTAGGAATGCGTACCACCTGGTTCGGATCCGGAAGGGAGACGAGTGGAAGACGGCATTTAACACCCCATTAGGTCATTTTGAGTACCTGGTCATGCCGTTCAGCCTCACAAATGCCCCCGCGACGTTCCAAGCATTGGTTAATGACGTCTTGCAGGACTTCCTGCATCGGTTTGTCTTCGTGTATCTAGACGACATACTCATCTTTTCTCCGGACCCTGAGACCCATGGTCAGCATGTACGTCAGGTCCTACAGCGGTTGTTGGAGAACCGGCTGTTTGTGAAGGGCGAGAAGTGCGAGTTCCACCGCGAGATCCATCCTGTTTTTCATGTTTCACGGATCAAGCCATACCACACCTCACCGCTCTGCACCCCTGGACCTGCGCCGCCTCCTGCCCGGATCATCGACGGGGAGCCGGCATGGACCGTGCGTCGGCTTCTGGACGTCCGTCACAAGGGTCGGGGCTTCCAGTATCTGGTGGACTGGGAGGGGTATGGCCCCGAGGAACGCTCCTGGGTGAAACGGAGCTTCATCCTGGACCCGGCCCTCCTGGCCGACTTCTACGCCCGGCACCCGGATAAACCTGGTCGGGCGCCAGGAGGCGCCCGTTGAGGGGGGGTCCTGTTGTGTGGGCCGCTGAAGAGGAGGTACTGCTGGCCCACCACCACCAGATGGCGCCCTGCTTGGAGTGCGGGCTCCAAGCACGAGAGGGCGTCGGATCCGCTGGAGGTGACAGCTGTCACCTATCAACACCAGCTGTCACCCATCACCACCACTACAAAGGCCGGACTGCAACTCCACCTCCTCGCCGAGAAATCATCTACCATACAGGTAACTTCTCTGCTGACTTACATTAAGTAATAATCTGAACTTCTTTGCAGCCGTTTTCCTGTGGTGTGTCCTTATCTGTGGGATTGGCGTTTGGTGTGGACTGCGACGGCTTCGCCTCACACCCCAAACCAGATAAGTGGTTAAACAGGAGCTGCACGAGTGTGTGATTGGAGGTGGAGGTGCTCCCTCCTTAAAGAACACAGACTGTGGGATTACTGAGTGTGCGAACTCACACTCATCCAGAACTGTTTCTGTTTTCTGCCAGCAGTACCGGGTCTGACTGCTGAAGACAGTGGCCACCTGGGGCGCAGGGCTTGGCGGCTCCGGTGTTCTTCAGATCCGTTGGTGGTGGAGGCTGTGTGGGATCCGGCTCTTCTTGCACCGGACGTCTCTTATCTTCGAGCCTGCCACACGTCACCATGTGTCAGACTGATATAACGCATATTGGTTTTGTCTGTACTACGTTGTGCACCTTCACAACATTAAATTGTTATCTTTTGGCTATTCCATTGTTCCTTCATTAACACCCCCTGTTGTGGGTCCGTGTCACGACACTTCCCCAACAGCTGCAAGCCTGCAAGAAAAACAAATCATTCACCATTGTCTGGATACATAGAATTTTAAAAAAAATACTTGTATAAAGATTAAAGGCCTTAATTTGCTCAGTCTTCTGCATTGGGCGACATGGTCTCATCAGCATCACACCGAATGTCTTCCTTGCCAAGACACCTGGGGGAGAATCTTTTCACATGTCTGATCCAACCCTGACAGTGCTCAGGTGTGATCTCCTGGCAAGCGGCATTCATGGCCTCCAGGAGGGCCACCTGAGAATGTGGCTGATGGTCATAGACCCTCCATCTCCACACTGAAAACAACTCCTCAATGGAGTTGAGGAAGGGGGAGGAAGGGGAAAAAAACAGACACACCATCCTGAGATGGGCATCAAACCATGCTGTCACTTCACGCAACCGGTGGAATGCCACGTTGTCCCAGACCACTACATAAGTTGGAAGGCCATCTAGTCCCCTGTCTGTTTCCGGCACAAGTCTTTCATGTAGTTCATTTAAGAACAGTAGGAGCCAGTTGGTATTGTAGGAGCCAATCTCACATTTGTGTAACACTACTCCATTGTTGGATATAGCAGCACAGATCGTCCTCCCCTTTGTCCTCGACCACCTCCTCTCCCTTGACCAACTCCTGTTCCTTCACCAACTCTTCTTCATTCTGCCATTCTCACATATTGTCTACAGACCCAAAACCGACACTCCACACCAAACTTTTTTTTTATGTATTACTGTGGCTATGATTTCATTCAGCTGTGACTTCAATTGATTAATTTACAACCCCAGTTACAATGAA
Organism: Thalassophryne amazonica; assembly: GCF_902500255.1. Lineage (NCBI taxonomy): Eukaryota > Metazoa > Chordata > Actinopteri > Batrachoidiformes > Batrachoididae > Thalassophryne > Thalassophryne amazonica. Next base: position 20,468,177 of record NC_047104.1, read on the forward strand.
GTTGGGACGTTGTGTGAAATGTAAATAAAAACAGAATACAATGATTTGCAAATCCCCTTCAACCCATATTCAATTGAATACACCACAAAGACAAGATATTTAATGTTCAAATTGATAGACATTTTTGTTTTTGTGCAAATATTTGTTCATTTTGAAATGGATGCCTGCAGCCCATTTCAAAAACGCTGGGACAGGGGCAACAAAAGACTGGGAAAGTTGATGAATGCTCAAAGAACACCTGTTTGGTACATTCCACAGGTGAACAGGTTAAATGGAAACAGGTGAGTGTCATGATTGGGTATAAAAGGAGCATCCCCAAAGGGCTCAGCCATTCACAAGCAAAGATGGAGTGAGGATCACCACTTTGTGAACAACTGCATGAAAAAATAATCCAACAGTTTAAGAACAATGTTTCTCAACGTTCAATTGCAAAGAAGTTAGCGATTCCATCATCTACAGTCCATAATATAATCAGAAGATTCAGAGAGTCTGGAGAACTTTCTACACATAAGCGGCAAGGTCGAAAACCAACATTGAATGCCCATGACCTTCAATCCCTCAGGTGGCACTGCATTAAAAACCAAGATCATTGTGTAAAGGATCTTACCGCGTGAGCTCAGGAACACGTCAGAAAACCATTGTCAGTTAACACAGTTCATCGCTACATCTACAAGTGCAAGTTAAAACTCTACCATGCAAAGCGAAAGCCATCAACATCAACAACATCCAGAAATGCCAACCCCTTCTCTGGGCCTGAGCTCATTTTAAATGGACAGATGCAAAGTGGAGTGTGCTGTTGTTTGATGAGTCCACATTTCAAATTGTTTTCGGAAATCATGGACGTCGTGTCCTCCGGACAAAAGAGGAAAAAGACAATCCAGATTGTCACTAGTGCAAAGTTCAAAAGCCAGCATCTGTGATTGTATGGAGGTGTGTTAGTGCCCATAGCATGGGCAACTTACACATCTGTGATGGCACCACAGGGCTGGATCCAGAGTGAAAATCTGACAGATGCATTTTTGCCCAATGATAAAATAAAATTCGTACGCGTCTTGTTATTCAATAATCTTCATTCTTTTATTCGTATTTTATTTTATTCGTGTATCACATGGCTGTGGAACTTCCCTATAATTTAAAAATAATCAAGTTTTTAGAATTTTGCAGAATTTATTTATTTGCTCCAGAAGAAAAGTAGATCTGCAAATTTACAGTGTAGTTTTTAGAATTTTATAGAATTTATTTTTAATATTTATTTGCTCCAGAAGGAAAAAAAATAGATCTACAAATTTACAGTATAGTTTGTGGAATTTTATAGAATTTATTTCTAATGGTATCTATTCACTCCAGAAGAAAAATATAACTACCAATTTACAGTGTATTTAAAATATGAAGAAAGTTCTGTCTGCCAACAATGATTTAATTTCTTTGATTATCGGAAAGTGTCCTATACCACGTGACCGAATGGGTGCCTTTGTTGGGATACATCTATTTAGTCAATAAATAAAATGTTTTCCGATCTGAAAGTTTGTTTGTGGCATAAATACACTTAAACCAGGCATACTTCCATGATGATTTATGGATACATTAAATACTTTTACAATCAATGCATGTGGCATGTCTGCTATCGTCTGCATCAAGAATTGACAGTGACTGAGCGAGTGTTTTTTTTTTTCCAAGTTTCGGCCATTGATCAACCAACGATTTTAGTTGGAAAACCACTGAAAATGTAATTTCAGTCATCATAGAATGCCTTTCAAACTACACTATTGTCTGAAAACTATTTATACACCACTCACTGTTTCTTGCTGAAATAAGCACCCAATTTTCCTTGCACAACTTTTTTCCTGGATGCCACGATCATCGACTCGACTGGACTAACGCTATGTTTGTTTTGATCCACCTGCGCGATGCATTGTGGGATCAAATCAAAAGCTGTGTTCACCGCGGGGACACGTTCGGCACTATTCGGGATTCTTCGAGATTTTTTTTTTTTACCGATGACAAACGATGCATAAAAAATCTGACCGGTGCAACTGCATCGGACCAAACCGGTCTGGATCCGGGCCTGTACCATCATTGCTGAAAGGTACATCCAAGATTTGGAGAATCACATGCTGCCATCCAAGCAGCGTCTTTTTCAGGGACGTCCCTTCTTATTTCAACAAGACAATGCCAAGCCACATTCTGCACGCATTACAACAGTGTGGCTTCGTAGTTAAAGAGTGCAGGTACTAGACTGGCCTGTCTGCAGTCCAGAGCTGTCGCCCATTGAAAATGTGTGGCGCATTATGAAGCACAAAATACGACAAGGGAGACCCGGACTGTTGAACAACTGAAGTCGTACATCAAGCAAGAATAGGAAAGAATTCCACCTACAAAGCTTCAACAATTAGTTCCCTCAGTTCCCAAACGCTTATTGAGTGTTGTTAGAAGGAAAGGTGATGTAACACAGTGGTAAACATACCACAGTCCCAGCTTTTTTGAAATGCGTTGCAGGCATCCATTTCAAAATGAGCAAATATTTGCACAAAAACAATAAAGTTTATCACTTTGAAAATTAAATATCTTGTCTGTGTGGTGTATTCAATTGAATATAGGTTGAAGAGGATTTGTAATTAATTACATTTTACACAACGCCCCAACTTCATTGGAACTGGGGTTGTACATAACTTCAGTCAGTTGCTTTTCAATGTCAATTAGAAAAAAATTAGGAAATTTATTTGAATCTAAAAAGTGAACTGCTGCTCATTTCAACTTGAGCGTATTGGTTGCATTTAGAACATGAGGTTATCTGTTCTGACATACTGTGTGAAAGCATTTGTAAATTTGTGAGTTAAAGTCAATTGTTTTGGCCGTGTTAGAGCATGTTTGTAAAAGAAGTTAAAACATTTTGTAAATGTGTCCACTGTGTGCAGTTTGTTTCAAACAAACAAGAAATGTTTCAATTGTATAGGCCACACAGGCTGATGTGCAAACTGTATTGTTGTGTGGGCCGCCAGAAGAGGAGGTACTGCTGGCCCACCACCAGAGGGCGCCCTGCCTGAAGTGCGGGCTTCAGGCACGAGAGGGCGCTGCCGCCTACAGGAACAGCCGAGGTGACAGCTGTCACTCATCAACTATGACAGCTGTCACCGATCATCTGCATCTCACCCGGGATAAAAGCAGGATGACACCTCCACCACATCGCCGAGATATCGACTTCTGTGAGGTAATATTCTCTGCCAGCATTCAGTGATTTCAAGAGCTATTGTGTTGCAGCTGTCAACCAGAGGACCGGCGTGGGTCGCGACTGTTTCGTCCTTCGTCTCGTCAGATAAGTGGTTAAACAGACGCTGCACGAGTGTGTGTTAAAGGTGGAGGTGGAATTCCCACCATTATTGTTACGGGGTGTACACACACCCACACTTGACTGTCTTTGTTCTCCGCCAGCAGTACCAGATCCAACACGCTGAGACGGTGTCCACCTGGGGACTTCGGGACTTGGCGGCTCCAGTATCCTTCGGGTTCGGTGGCGGTGGAAATCGTGTGGTTCCGGTTCATCTCCAGACGGGCGTCTCCTATCGTCGAGCCTGCCCACACGACACCTTCATTAATTGACTTGTATTCATTCTGTAATCTGCTGTGTTTGGTTGTGACATTCACAACAGTAAAGTGTTCTAATTTAACTCCCTCTATTGTCCGTTCATTTACGCCCCCTGTTGTGGGTCCGTGTCACTACACTTTCCCAACATGTATGAAGGGTTTTGGAAATGTGTCAGAGGTATTAGAATTTGTGTTAGGACGAGTGTAAAAAACTGTAATATGCTAACATACATCTAGAAAGTTTTAGGTAAGTTTTGTATAAGTTAAGAGCATGTTGCAGCACAGAGATATACATTGTAATACAGCGAGTACCTCAAAAACTTTTGGCATGCGCAATATTTTCAATGTATGCCAGCATATGACTCATGCATCCCACACATGCGGGGCATAATTGTAGGTAAGTTATGTTATAATCCCCTCAGCCCCAACCAGTCCCAGCAGAAGACTGCCCCTCCCTGAGCCTGGTTCTGCTGGAGGTTTCTTCCTGTTAAAAGGGAGTTTTTCCTTCCCACTGTCGCCAAGTGCTTGCTCACAGGGGGTCGTTTTGACTGTTGGGGTTTTTCTGTAATTATTGTATGGCTTTGCCTTACAATATAAAGCACCTTGGGGTAACTGTTTGTTGTGATTTGGCGCTACATAAATAAAATTGATTTGATTTGATTTATTATTGACACGTTTCTTGTCAGTTACTCATGTCCATTAAAGCTGTCTATTGATTGACTGAAAGCTGCAGTCCTCATCCAAACAGATTATTTCAAATATTAAAACCATTCACACATGGAGTCAATTCATCTTACCTGTTACGTCATTTCAGTCGGATTCATCATCACAGCCTGACTAAATCATATCCACATAAAGTGTCCTGATTTTGCAAAACGACATCTGAAAATATAGTTCCTTGTCGTGGCTGAAGGAACGTAGTGTTTTACAGTTTTTTTACAATCATTGTAATTTTAAACAATAGGCTAAAGTTGAAGTGAGCAGCAGTTCACGTTATAGATTCAAATAAATTACCTCTTGTTTTTCTAATTGTCATTGAAAAGCAGCTGATTGCATGTATGTAAATTAGTCAACTAATTGAAGTCACGGTTGAATGAAATCACAGCCACAGTACAGTTTTTTACAACTGCTATGACCCGTTCAATACCTTTTTCAAAACTCTTCACACAGCTACCACATCAGCCTGTGTGGGCTACACAATTAACACAATTCTTCTTCTTTTGACACAAAATACAAACATTTTACATGTTTAAAATTAGTTTCAACTCATACACAAGCTCGATCATGACCAAAAGAGTAGGTGAACTTTCAATTGCTTTCACACGGTTTGTCAAAACAGAAAACCTCATGTTCAAAACTAATGAACTGAAGATTACATTGATCACAATTCCCGTCTCACCCAGCTCAGGTGCTAGGTGGATCTTGTGAGGGAAAAGAACAAAAGACAATATAAGGGACAAGGTGGAAGTCTTGCAAAAAACAAGTGAGAAGAATGCCTAGAGGTAGAGGGAGAGTTAGAATGCGTGGTGGGGCTCAGGGCTGGATAAGGCATGCAAAAAGATACTTCCCAAGATGCCTGGCCAGAGAAGACATCAGGTGTGATGTCGATGAAAATATGTGGCCCAGTGCTGATGACCAAGCAGATTAGCTTTTTTTTCTTCCTCTTTTACGGTGATTTCTTCTACTCTTTTTCTTTTTGTGTATTTGATAATTCAGGAATGAATGACAGCTAAATGCTGATTTTTTTCTTCTTTACTGTAAGTCATTTTCATTTGCAATACAGTAAAGTGTTTAAATGCAAATCCTGTCATTTACTGTCTTCTTCCTTCATAAACATTCTGCAAAGCTGCTCTGACATGGGTCATTTTTTGTGCTGAGTGTTCTACAAAAAAAAGGAACAAAATTCATGTTCAACAAATGACAAATGAAGAACTTCATCACAAACATTAATTTACATGTATTTGTATGATCAATACAATAATCTGTTGATTGTAAAAGGAAAAAAAGTAAATTTGACACGTGCAAAGTGATTCAGTTTGTGTTATTCCATCAGTTGTCTGTGTTTTAATGACACTGCTGTGACTGACTAAATGTTTCTGTTGGAAGACGTGTGTCAGTGCTTTGGTAGATTTGGTGAACTGTGTTAGTGTATTGTATTTTGGAAGTGTGTGTCTGTGTTTATTTGCACTGCGTGAATTTGAGCAGGAAATTACCTGTTTAGGGAATTGTGTGTTTCAGGTGTGATGTGCATTAACAGTTTTGACAAACGGGTCATAGTGGTTGTAAAAAGCTGTAATACAGTGGACCCTCGCTATAACACGGTTCACCTTTCACAGCCTCGCAGTTTTGCGGATTTTTTAGTCCAATTTTGCATGCTTTTTTTTTTTTTTTTTTTACAGCGCATTGTGTTCTGCATCCTCATCAAGCAGGCCGGTCGCAGCACCGCGAAGGGAGAGTACATGCATTGTGTTCTGCATGTCTGTTTATAAGAATCTTCTCGCCCAGAAGAAAAAAGAGCACCAACAACTACCCATAACTGTGTTCTTCACTCAGAAAAAGACACCTGCACCAGTGTGTGACTCAGTGGAAAAAGGCGCGACAGCGGCGCCAGGACGAAGAGGCGCAATCAGAGGAACTGTGAAATACTGGTCAGTTACTATTAATTTCTTTGTTGTGAAAGTGTCGTGACACGGACCCACAACAGGGGGCGGTAATAAACGGACAATGGATAAGCCAAAAAGTAACAATTTAATGTGAATTGCACAACGAAGTACAGACAATAACAATATTGTGGAATGTCAATTATACACAAGGTGACGTGTGGGCAGGCTCGAAGATAGAAGACATCTGGCGAGAGAAGAGCCGGATCCCCCACAGCTTCCACCACCAACGGATCTGAAGAACACCGGAGCCGCCAAGCCCTGCGCCCCAGGTGGCCACTGTCTTCAGCAGTCAGACCCGGTACTGCTGGCAGAGAACAGAAACAGTACTGATGAGTGCGAGTTCGCACACTCAGTAATCCCACAGTCTGTGTTTAGTTAGGAGGGAGCACCTCCACCTCCAATCACACACTTGTGCAGCTCCTGTCTAACCACTTATCTGGTTGGAGTGTGAAGTGAAGCCGTCGCTGATCACACCAAACGCCAATCCCACAGATAAGGCAAACACCACAGGAAAACGGCTGCAAAAGAGTTCAGACTATTATTCAGTGTTAAGTCAGCAGAGAAGTTACCTGAATGGTAGCTGATTTCTCGGCGAGGAGGTGGTGTTGCAGTCCGGCCTTTGTAGTGGTGGTGATGGGTGACAGCTGGTGTTGATAGGTGACAGCTGTCACCTCCAGCGGATCCGACGCCCTCTCGTGCTTGGAGCCCGCACTCCAAGCAGGGCGCCATCTGGTGGTGGTGGGCCAGCAGTACCTCCTCTTCAGCGGCCCACACAACATTCTTATGTGTCCAACCTCATAGGTTGATTGTTAAAGTTAAATTTGTTAGTTCTAAAAGCCATCATAATTATTTATAGGACAACGTTCTATTTTTATTTCTTAAACAAATGTTTGGGCCTGAAAACAGGTTGGTCTTATTTTTCTACTAAGGTTTGAACTTTGAGAGTGTTTACACACGAGAGAAAAGTGAGAAATGTTAATGCCTGTTTGAGAAAAGTGTATAAAGTGTGTAGTGAGGGGTTTTACAGCCTTAAAACATCTATAATAATTGTAAAAAAATAACGCTGACTACTTTGCGGATTTCGCCTATTGCGGGCTATTTTTAGAACGCAACTCCCGTGATATACGAGGGACCACTGTACATAAAAAGTTTGGTGTGGTGTATCGGTTTTGGGTCTGAAGAAATAAGACAATACGTGAGAATGGCAGAACGAAGAGTTGGTGAAGAGAGAGGAGGTGGTCAAGCAGGGGCCAACATCACGATCTGTTCTGCTATTAGGGGTGCAACAGTTCAGTTAGCCCACAGTTCGGTTCATACCTCGGTTTTTGGGTCACGGTTTCGGTTCAGTTTTGGTATGCATTTTTTCTAACAAAAAAAAAAAAACCTACTATTTTAACTCCCTTTATTTTGCTCATAGGCAAAAATACATACAACTTTTTGTATCACACAAATTCCAGTAGGCTATGACTGTGGTAAAACATGTACTGTATAAAGTGTAAGTTAAACATAAAATTTCAAGTGTGAAATTTCCTCTCAGCCTTGACTCCTCTTACACTGGTATAACACTCAAATAGGCTATGACTGTTGTACATAACAAAAACATGTAGAGTATAAAATGTAAACCTAACACTTTAAAATGAGAAATTTCCTCAGCCTTGACTCACACTTGGCCTATTTTAAATAAACATAATACTTCCATATAGGCTATGCAGGGGTGGTGGCCAAGTGGTTAATGTGCTTGGTTTCAGTGCAGAAGGTTCCGTGTTCAAATCCCACATTTCTCCATGTAATGTGGAGTTGCGTCAGGAAGGGCATCCGGCGTAAAACCTGTGCCAATTAAACATGCAGATCCACCTTGGGTTTGCTGTGGCGACCCCGAGTGCAAACAAGGGAGCAGCTGAAGGGACTTACTTACTTCCATATATAGGCTATATTACAAAAGTGAAGTGCAACAGGGCAGGCAGAGGCTGCTGTAAACTGCATCAATTAGCTATCAGCATTCTCTTCTATGGTGAGATTCTTTCTGTAAGAAAATTAGCTTGTCCACGTTCTGTGTGGAAAGGCGTGAGTGGCTTGCACCAACAATGTCCCCTGCAGTGGAAAAAAATTCTCTCACTTGCGACTGAGGTTGCGGGGACATAGAGGTGACGTTGTGCAACTTTTGCGATGTGGGGGTACTTTGCCTTGTTCGTCTTCCACCACATGAGAGGATCAGCATCAACATCAATGCAGTCTGTATATCTGTATGAGCTAACTTCATCCTCCACTATCAGAGAAAGGGGCCTGACCTGTTCTGTTGTTTTAAACACCTCTCCAAACAGTTCTGCCATGGCTGTCTTCTTCTTGGGTGGAGAGGATGGATTTTGTTCCTGTGTGGACGGGTGTACCTCTGCTTGACTCTGCAAAAATATTGATAACACTGTTTCAATAACAGTCATTCACATGCATTTCTGTCAATAAAAACAACATGACTACCTGTGGTTCATGCTCCAGGATGTCTGTGGTGAGATCCCTGTAGACTCTGTTACAGGAGGGTTCATCAAGGGAAGGTAGAGACTTAAACCTGGGATCCAGTGCTGTGGCTTTTAGGAGTTGGTTTTGGAGATCGGGGTCTGTGTACCTGTTTTCCAGGTCCTGTTTGATGGCTGCTTTGGCTTCTTGGATTGTTCGGAGGTCCTTGTCTTCTGGTGCCATGGATTTGAGAATCATTTCCTTCAGAGAGAGGATCATGGATGTGGTGGGGGTTGTTTCACTGCTCATGAGAGCTGTCACCATCTTCAGTGGGTTCAGTAGTTTGATTAGTTGTTCTGCCATTTTCTGTTCATCATCACTCAGCATTGCTATGTCCTTGTTGACACTCTTCAGACTTTTGTCCAAGTAATGCAGCGTAGATAGCAGGCTGCTGTTCTACATACCGTTCCAGCATATCATGAATTGTATTCCACCTAGTTGTTACATCGTGGATTAACTTGTGTGGTTTCAACTCTAGCATCTCCTGTTTCACTGTCAGTGCATGATTCGCTGTTGTGCTTTTGTGAAAGAAAGTAACAACTTTCCTCACTTTCCCTAGCAGGCGGGACATGGCGTTGAGTGACACTGCCTTCTTGGCAGCCAGGTTAACTGTATGCGCAAAACAGCCTATCTGTGGTCCCAGCCCCTCTGTTTCACGGACTGCATTCACTATGTTAGAGGCATTGTTGGTGGTGACTGGAATTGTCATATTTGTCTGCTCCAACTTCCACTCAGTCACTACCTTTTTCAACTCATGAGATAAATTGGTGTTCATAGATTGGTCGAGTTTGCAGGACTGCGCTCTTCATTTTCCAGTCCGACTCTGACATGTAGTGAACCGTGACAGTGAGGTAACTCTCTGTCGCCCTCGAAGTCCAACTGTCTGTGGTTAGTGCGAAGTTTTGCATTTTCGCCAATTCATCTTCTACACTTTTTCGCGTTGTTTCATATATGGCAGGAATTAAAGTGTCGGAGAAATGAGTGCGGAAGGGAACACATAACGGGGGTCGAGCGTTTTCATTAAGTGACGAAACCCCTCGTCTCCAACCACTGAAAAAGGCTGCAAATCTTTCGCAATGAATATCCCCACTGCACGGGTTATTTTCTTGTGCTTCCCTGAATTGCTACTATATGACCGTCGAAAACATCTCCGATAGACCTTTGCCCTTTCCCTGGTTTAGTTACCTGCATAGCTGCTCTGCTTTCAGAAAGCGATATGTCTGGGTGGTGACGACGGGGATGCATTGACGTTTGTAGTGTTTCCATTAGCGTACGGGATACGAGTCAAGCAATGCTTACATACAGTCTTACTTCTGTCCACTTTTTTCTCTTCTTTGTCATTGTATTCAACAGCGAAACCGAAATGTCCCCACACTGCAGATTTAAATGAAGACGGTGCTTCTTCAAACTTCTCTCTCTCCTCCGCTCACCATGGTTTTTTCTTCACATAACTTAACTGTGTCAGCTTCAGTTACAGGGGGGTGGAGCAGAGCAGTGATTGGATAATTCGCTTGCGGGGAGGGGTTTTCTGCAGGCGCGAGCAAATAGTACACAAATCCATTCTCTGGCAGTAAGAAATTCATGTCAATGGCAAGACCGAAAAATTGCGGTTCATAACGGCGTATTGAACCGTGCATAGCGAACCGTATGGTTCAGTTTTAAATTGAGAACCGTTGCACCCCTAGCTGCTATATCCAATAATGGAGTAGTGTTACACAAATGTGAGACTGTTCCCTACAATACTAATGGGCTCCTACTGTTCTTGGAAGAACTACATGAAAGACTGGTGCCGGAAGCAGACACGGGAATGGATGGCCTTCCACCTGAGCACTGTCAGGGATGGATCAGACATGCAAAGAGATTCTTCCCCAGGTGTCTTGGCAAGGAAGACATTCGGTGTGATGCTGATAGGGTTGCCAACTCTCTGAAAAATAAATAAGGGACACCTCACCGCCAGGGCCGACCGACCATTGCCTTCACCCTTCCCAGCGTCTGTGTGAAATGATTTTTAACCATTTGACTGTTGACTTGACCCTGAATTTAAGTAGATGCATACATGCATTTGTTCTGATACGAACACGTGGAAATTATTATTTAGCAATTTATTTTTAGTGCAAAATAAATTTTCACTCACAATTTCAGTATGAGCATTCTGTCCTGCTTCAAAGCATAAAATAAAAATCTCTCTGTAGTGCTTAACAACAAAACAGAAAATTTGCATCATCCAAAACAATGTAACAGTGCACATTTACATATTTAGGTTAATAAAAACTGCAAAAAATAAAGTTTGAAAAGTAAACAATACTTACAATACTTAGCTGTTGTCGCGCACCTTTTCCACCCAGCCATTTTCCTTTTCTCATTCGCCCCTGTATTTTTGCATTCTTTTTTGTTTTTTTTTTTTGTTTTTTTTTTAGGAGGAGTAACGACGTTACAGACATTGCTGTCCGTAGGCATATCTGCAGTGTCGGTGTCTGTATCGATTCGATATCAGCCATGCTGCGCTTTGTTATTGTCGTCCAGCGACCGTCGTCGGCTCATGACGTCGGTATCTTCTTGCGAGCAGATGTTCCTCGACCAATGAGATAAGAGTGATTCTGTATTGTCAACTCGTGTCTGTCAGCTCATTGGTGAAGAGCAGGAGAGAGGCTGGGATCAAATTTACCGTAAGTTTCCATATAAAGCGCCAGTCAATTCCATTGACATTTTACAGACTTTTTGATTCTCACAGAAATACGGGACAAACTGCGTCCCGTTTCAGGTCAATACGGAACGCACACTTTTATTTCCAAATAAGGGACGATTCCGTTTTTCAAGGGACGGTTGGCAACCCTAGATGCTGATGTGGCCCAATGCAGAAGACTGGGCAAATTAGGGCCTTTTATCTTTATACAAGTATTTTTCTTTTTTTTATTCTATGTATCCACACAATGGTGAATGGCAATGATTTTTTTTTCTTGCAGGCTTGCAGCATTTCCTACACAAATAAAGCCTTTGCAAAAATTCCATTATACTTGTGACTGTCTTTTTCCATTAACTCCTTTCCACTGAATGTTTGCTATAAAGAAACAATGTATGCAAAAAAAAAAAAAACCTGACATACCTGTAAGAATGAAACCAAAAGAAATGACAGTGTAAAAAATTTATAAGTAAGGATTAAACAACGAGAAGCCGTGCATTATACGGTTTGCACAACGCGGAGTCTAAAATACCACGACGCGAAGCGGAGTGGTGTTACTCATCACAAACAGAGTCGCTTGAGGTATGCTAAGGCACATTTGGACAAGCCAGCTTCATTTTGGAATAAGGTGCTGTGGACTGATGAAACTAAAATTGACTTATTTGCACATAACAAGGTATGCATGGCTGAAAAAGAACATAGCATTCCAAGAAAAACACTTGCTACCTACAGACTCATCCAACGGAAAAGTGACTATATTCTATGACCAAGAGATCCCAGCAGGAAGACAAATCGAAGGAGGGGCAATAAAACCTGATGATGTCATCTGGAACAAGCAATAGAAGACACCAAAAATTATTGATGTAACAGTCCCCAATGACTATGGCCTGAATGGAGCTGAAAAGGAGAAAATCATGAAATACCAAGACCTTAAAAATGACCTACGAACAACATGGTCATTGAAAGAAATAGATATTTTACCAGTTGTGGTGGGACCAATAGGGCTTATGAACCCAGGTGCCCATGAGTGTGTATTACAGTAACACAGTAATGCATCTATACACAAACACACAGAACCACATCTACACACAAACAAACAGAACCACATCCATACACAAACACACAGGGTAATACAGTGTGTATTACAGTAACACAGTAATACATCTACACACAAACACAGAACCACATCCATACACACATAGTAATACAGTGTGTATTACAGTAACACAGTAATACATCTACACACAAACACACAGAACCACATCCATACACACATAGTAATACAGTGTGTATTACAGTAACACAGTAATACATCTACACAGAACCACATACACACACACACACACAGTAATACAGTGTGGATTACAGTAATACAATAATACATCTACATACAAACATACAGAACTGTGTGTATTACAGTAGCACAATAATACAATGTGTATTACACTAACACAGTAATACATCGACACACAAACATACAGAACCACATACATACACACAAACACACAGAACCATAGACATTATATATGTAGATGCCTCATGGACTGCTGCTGCCTATTGGAGCTGACATATCAGTCGGACGCCATCTTGGCTGGGTCCCTATTGCGCCCCCAGTGCATTTATTTGTAGTGTGGAACATGTATCCCCAACTACAATAATCCATAACTTCCCAAATTTTTACCTGATTTTCCCACGGTTTGGTTTGTCAGAAACAGCAGAGATTCAGTTATGATACAGGATGCTGTCATACAACCCCAATTCCAATGAATTTGGGACATTGTGTAAAATGTAAATAAAAACAGAATACAATGATTTGCAAATCCTCTTCAGTTCAACTGATTACACCACAAAGACAAGATATTTAATGTTTAAACTGATAAACTTTCTTGTTTTTGTGCAAATATTTGCTCATTTTGAAATGAATGCCTGCAACACATTTCAAAAAAGCTGGGACAGTGGTATGTTTACCACTGTGTTACATCACCTTTCCTCCTAACAACACTCAATAAGTGTTTGGGAATTGAGTATAATAATTGTTGAAGCTTTGTAGGTGGAATTCTTTCCCATTCTTGCTTGATGTATGACTTCAGTTGTTCAACAGTCCGGGATTTCCGTTGCCGTATTTTGTGCTTCATAATGCACTGCACATTTTCAATGGGTGACAGGTATGGACTGCACGCAGGTCAGCCTAGTACCTGCATTCCTTTACTACGAAGCCACGCTGTTGTAACACGTGCAGAATGTGGCTTGGCATTGTCTTGTTGAAATAAGCAGGGACGTCCCTGAAAAAGACATTGCTTGGATGGCAGCATGTGTTGCTCCAAAACCTGGATGTACCTTTCAATCAATCAATTTTATTTATATAGCGCCAAATCACAACAAACAGTTGCCCCAAGGCACTTTATATTGTAAGGCAAGGCCATACAGTAATTACGTAAAAACCCCAACGGTCAAAACGACCCCCTGTGAGCAAGCACTTGGCGACAGTGGGAAGGAAAAACTCCCTTTTAACAGGAAGAAACCTCCAACCTTTCAGATCACAGATGTGTAAATTGCCCATGCCATGGGTGCTAACACACCCCTGTACCATCACAGATGCTGGCTTTTGAACTTTGCGCTGGTGACAATCTGGATGGTCTTTTTGCTCTTTTGTCCGGAGGACACGATGTCCATGATTTCCAAAAACAATTCGAATTGTGGACTCATCAGACCACAGCACACTTTTCCACTTGGCATCTGTCCATTTCAAATAAACTCGGGCCCAGGGAAGGTGGCAGTGTTTCTGGATGTTGGTGATGTATGGTTTTCACTTTGCATGGTAGAGTTTTAACTTGCACTTGTAGATGTAGCAACAAACTGTGTTAACTGACAATGGTTTTCTGAAGTGTTCCTGAGCCCACGCAGTAAGATCCTTTACACAATGATGTCTGTGTTTAATGCAGTCCCGCCTGAGGGTTCGAAGGTCACGGGTATTCAGTGTTGGTTTTCAGCCTTGCCACTTACGTGTAGAAAATTCTCTAGATTCTCTGAATCTTCTGATTATATTATGGACTGTAGATGATGGAATCCCTAAATTCCTTGCAATTGAACATTGAGAAACATTCTTAACCCTCTGGCATCTGAGGGCATTTTTTGGACAGTTCACTCGCCTGGCATAAATGTTTTATTATTGCTGTTAACAGCTCTCCCTGCATCCCAAAATCCAGTTTTATGTCTCTTTTTTCAGGACAACCTGTGCTTTCAGAATATATATGTTTCTGTTGTGTTTTATAAGTGTAATAAAGGTTTACAATCAAAAATAGGCAAGGAAAAAAAAAGCGAAAAATAATTTTCCACACACATTTATTCAAAACACACAGCAAACTATAATAACCAACACTTTTGAGGTCTTGTGTGAAAGACTGTACAACAAAAAGGTTCAAACGATAAACACAAATGCACATTTTGAACAATATATACAAAATGGTCTATGCGTTTTGTTATTTTGATATGGTAAACAAGTGCTTTACGCAGAGAAAGCAACAGAGTTATCCAGTAACATTCACATGCAAACTCATGGAGCAGTCCTGATAGTTACACACTCTTTGCTTGAGCACGTGAGATTGTCATCAGAGGCTCTCCGTCTGCTTTCACTTTTGCTGTGCGTAATGGCACAGGGTGCATTGGAATAGTATGTACTCGCTGGAGCACACAGGGAGCTATTCAAATCAATCAATCAATTTTTTTATATAGCGCCAAATCACAACAAACAGTTGCACCAATTTGCCATGAGAGACCCTACCAGGAACACAGCGGCTCCAGACGACACAGCTCTCAGGTTCATAGCGGCACATGAACGTCTCCACCACGATAAGGTGATGATTCCCAGAGAGGAAAAAAAAGGGCATCAAAAAGTACTGTAGAAAATAAAAAATTAAGAAATCACATGTAAATAAGTATTCACACCCTTTACTTACTTAAGTGTCTTACCTTAAGTACTTTGTTGATACACCGTTGGCAGTAATTAGAGCCTCAAGTATTCTTGAATATGATGCTGCAAGCTTGGCACACCTATCGTTGGGTAGTTTTGCCCATTCCTCTTTGCAGCACCTCTCAAGGTTGCACAGCCATTTTCAAATCTGTCCAGAGATGTTCAATTGGATTCAGGTCTGGGCTCAGGCTGGGCCACTCAAGGACATTCAGAGTTGTCCTGAAGCCACTCCTTTGATATCTTGGCTGTGTGCTTAGGGTCATTGTCTTGAACTATCACCCTAATCTGAGGTCAAGTGTTATGTGTCGGACGCAGCCCGGAGAACCGACCAGCGTTTGAAGGACCCAGTATAAAATAAGCAGAGCACGGTACAAAGGATAACAGAGTTTAATCAATCAATCAATCAATCAATTTTTTTATATAGCGCCAAATCACAACAAACAGTTGCCCCAAGGCGCTTTATATTGTAAGGCAAGGCCATACAATAATTATGTAAAACCCCAACGGTCAAAACGACCCCCTGTGAGCAAGCACTTGGCTACAGTGGGAAGGAAAAACTCCCTTTTAACAGGAAGAAACCTCCAGCAGAACCAGGCTCAGGGAGGGGCAGTCTTCTGCTGGGACTGGTTGGGGCTGAGGGAGAGAACCAGGAAAAAGACATGCTGTGGAGGGGAGCAGAGATCGATCAATCAATCAATCAATTTTTTTTATATAGCGCCAAATCACAACAAACAGTTGCCCCAAGGCGCTTTATATTGTAAGGCAAGGCCATACAATCGATCACTAATGATTAAATGCAGAGTGGTGCATACAGAGCAAAAAAAAGAAACAGTGCATCATGGGAACCCCCCAGCAGTCTACGTCTATAGCAGCATAACTAAGGGATGGTTCAGGGTCACCTGATCCAGCCCTGAAGGCTCTGCCTCCCATTCTACTCTTACAAACCCTAGGAACTACAAGTAAGCCTGCAGTCTGAGAGCGAAGCGCTCTATTGGGGTGATATGGTACTATGAGGTCCCTAAGATAAGATGGGACCTGATTATTCAAAACCTTATAAGTAAGAAGAAGAATTTTAAATTCTATTCTAGAATTAACAGGAAGGCAATGAAGAGAGGCCAATATGGGTGAGATATGCTCTCTCCTTCTAGTCCCCGTCAGTACTCTAGCTGCAGCATTTTGAATTAACTGAAGGCTTTTTAGGGAACTTTTAGGACAACCTGATAATAATGAATTACAATAGTCCAGCCTAGAGGAAATAAATGCATGAATTAGTTTTTCAGCATCACTCTGAGACAAGACCTTTCTGATTTTAGAGATATTGCGTAAATGCAAAAAAGCAGTCCTACATATTTGTTTAATATGCGCTTTGAATGACATATCCTGATCAAAAATGACTCCAAGATTTCTCACAGTATTACTAGAGGTCAGGGTAATGCCATCCAGAGTAAGGATCTGGTTAGACACCATGTTTCTAAGATTTGTGGGGCCAAGTACAATAACTTCAGTTTTATCTGAGTTTAAAAGCAGGAAATTAGAGGTCATCCATGTCTTTATGTCTGTAAGACAATCCTGCAGTTTAGCTAATTGGTGTGTGTCCTCTGGCTTCATGGATAGATAAAGCTGGGTATCATCTGCGTAACAATGAAAATTTAAGCAATACCGTCTAATAATACTGCCTAAGGGAAGCATGTATAAAGTGAATAAAATTGGTCCTAGCACAGAACCTTGTGGAACTCCATAATTAACTTTAGTCTGTGAAGAAGATTCCCCATTTACATGAACAAATTGTAATCTATTAGACAAATATGATTCAAATCACCGCAGCGCAGTGCCTTTAATACCTATGGCATGCTCTAATCTCTGTAATAAAATTTTATGGTCAACAGTATCAAAAGCAGCACTGAGGTCTAACAGAACAATGGCCAACAATGGGCCAACTAGTAACATATCACTCCTGAAAACGATCTTTGGCTTTTCACGTGAGGTACATCTGCCCTACGATTGGATTTTGGAAAACCATGTGATGGTGAACCAATTCCGATTGGACACTCACATTGCGCACATCATCACACAGCTTCTATGAGGAGTACAAAGATGGCCCATGGCTGGCTCAACAGTCCGCAGAGTTAACTTTTCAGCAAAAAAAGTTTCTAGCTCATATCATTAAAAAGTTATTTATAATTTAGTAAAGCTTGGTCTTAGCCGTCGTATACGACGGCGTCGGTCCCAGAGGGTTAAACTGTTGGTCTATTTTTTACGCAGTTGTTCACAAAGTGGTGATCCTCACCCCATCTTTGCTTGTGAATGGCTGAGCCTTTTGGGGATGCTCCTTTTATACCCAATCATGACACTCACCTGTTTCTACTTAACCTGTTCACCTGTGGAATGTTCCAAACAGGTATTTGAGCATTCATCAACTTTCCCAGTCTTTTGTTGCCCCTGTCCCAGCTTTTTTGAAATGTGTTGCAGGCATCCATTTCAACATGAGCAAATATTTCCTCAAAAACTAAAACGTCTTGTTGTGTGGGCCGCTGAAGAGGAGGTACTGCTGGCCCACCACCACCAGATGGCGCCCTGCTTGGAGTGCGGGCTTCAAGCACGAGAGGGCGCCGAAACCAGTGGAGTGACAGCTGTCACATCATCACCACCAGCTGTCACTCATCTACGTCAACCTCCATAAAAGCCGGACTGCAACTCCACCTCCCCGCCGAGAAATCAGCTACCATTCAGGTAATCTTCTCTGCTGAACTAAAACATTGAGTAATACTCTGAACTTCTTTGCAGCCGTTTTCCTGTGGTGTTTTCCTCATCTGTGGGATTGGCGTTTGGTGTGATCAGCGACGGCTTCGCTTCACACCCCAACCAGATAAGTGATTAGACAGGAGCTGCACGAGTGTGTGATTGGAGGTGGAGGTGCTCCCTCCCAAAGGAACACAGACTGTGGGATTACTGAGTGTGCGAACTCACACTCATCAATACTGTTTCTGTTCTCTGCCAGCAGTACCGGGTCTGACTGCTGAAGACAGTGGCCACCTGGGGCGCAGGGCTTGGCGGCTCCGGTGTTCTTCAGATCCGTTGGTGGTGGAAGCTGTGTGGGATCCGGCTCTTCTCTCGCCAGACGTCTTCTATCTTCGAGCCTGCCCACACGTCACCTTGTGTATAATTGACATTCCACAATATTGTTATTGTCTGTACTTCGTTGTGCGATTCACAACATTAAATTGTTACTTTTTGGCTTATCCATTGTCCGTTCATTAACGCCCCCTGTTGTGGGTCCGTGTCACGACACCTTCTCAACACGTCTATCAGTTTGAACATTAAATATCTTGTCTTTGTGGTGCATACAAATGAAAATAGGTTGAAGAGGATTTGCAAATCATTATATTTTGTTTTTATTTACATTTCACACAACGTCCCAACTTCATTGGAATTGGGGTTTTAGATGATTTATGGCTCCCTGCTGGAATGGTGTGTGAGTCCAGAATATAATTATCAACATCCATTGTTCAGTGTTGTTAGCGAATATCCATAGGTTCTCCAAAAACATTAGACCTATCAACGTTCCATTTTGGCAGCGTTCATCCATGACTCAAAAGCATAAATAATTGGCAAATGTCAGCTCTCACCAGTTTCTCCATGATCAAAGCTATACACACGCATGAATGCATGCATGCACACAAAGCCCACTTGGCTGTTCTAATATAGAAGAAAGATGTCATAAGTACCAGGAACTGGTGGAGTGTAGGAGCAAAGGCTGGATATATGAGCTCATAGAAGTCGATTGTAGAGGATCTGCAGGACGTTCACTCTGCAAAGTGTTGCAGAGTCTCTTTGATTCAAATAAATTATCGCTTTATCTTGGTAAAACAAAGTGTATTATATTTGGAATGAAGCCCAGGAATTTAAGCAGAAATTTATTATGACATGATGCTGAAAGTGAAATTGTAACTGAAACAAAATTTCTTGGAGGCTTTATTGATGATAAATTAAGCTGGAAAACACACATTGTGTTCAATCTGAAATGTCAAAAGCATTGCAATTCTGTATAAAGCACACGACTTCCCCTCCCAATATTCATTAAACACTTTATATTATTCATTTTGTTCCATAAATGACCTATTCTTGCATTGAGGTTTTGGAAAACACATAGAAAACAAATACAAACACAATATTTTTTATTACAAAACAAATCTATGACTTATAAATAGTAATAAACCATATTGTGAGCCAACAAAACCACTATTTGTCTGTTTACATATTTGGAAATTCTGGGACTTGGTTGATTACATCACAATACAAATCATGTATAACGATAAAAATAAAATTTTACCTCAACATGTCCAGGATCCATTTAAATTGAGGGACGCTAGTTATTGTTTGAGATCAGCATTATTATTTGAGAAATGAAAGACTTGAACTACTGTAAAAAAAATCATTGTGTTTCTGTAAAAGGTGTAACTATTTGGAATAACTGTCCTGATAATATTAAATTATTTAGTACTTTAGTTGGCTTTAAAAGACTTTATAAAACTAATATACTAATATAAAATAATAATGAAAATAATTTAATGTCATGATGATTAAACTCTGCAAAATTAAATGAATTATTACACAGCTTCATAATGTTTGAATGTACCTCATTCACATGCTGATTATTATATTGATTAGCTTACTGTTTACTCTCCATGCTGGAAATTGCACACAAGCAGCGAGTGTGAGAAGTGCTGGTAAGTGGTCCAAAGCAAGAGCGATTTGTAGCACACAAGCCAAGTTCTCCTCAAACAGGTGAGTTTAGAATGCCCTTTATTGTGATTATACAAAATGTACAATGACACTGGAGAAAGCTTCTCCTTTTTCAGTGCAAACAGATAAAGTAAAAAGAGTACAAATAGTTATAAGTATAAAATCCTACAGGACAATGCAATGAAAATATGTACAAATATAAGAATATATTTATTTGATCTGTGTGTGTGTACATATATATATATATATATATATATATATATATATATATATATATATACGTAGCGGGATCTGCTCACCAACACTACGTACAGCTCATCAAGTCGAGTAAAGAAGAAGTGAACACAGCAAGTAATTGCGTCAGTGCACCGCATCACAGCGTGGCTCGTCTGAACGATTGTAACAAGATGTTAAATCTGTCATAAACATACTTTTACAGCTGCACACAAGAAGGAAAGAACATGCAACTGTTTTACCAAGCCATGACAATGTAAACATGACAAATAATTACCTTATTAGATAGCTCCAAATGTTTTCTCCAACTCATTCATTGCATAAACAGCTGCTGCTGGAGCGGTCCTCTGTCAGGAAGTGATTAAAACTGTTTTCAGCAGCCAACTTGCAGAGAAAATGATTCATCCACTACCTAGCATGTGGCAGCCAGTGGAACAAAGCCAGCCCAGTCTCACGTTTTTTGTTTTTTTTGTTTGTTTGTTTTTTGTGCTCCAGTGATGAAATGAGTCAAATTTTCGTGATGGGGTTTTTTTTAACTCACTATTCCAAAACCTACTCTACCCCCAACCCTAACCTTAACATAACCTAATCTTACTCTCCCCCCACCCTAATCATAACCACCCTTGACCCCCCCGCTTCACTTTTAATTTTGTGCAGCCATCACAGAATGAATTAGAATGAATTTGTGCTGCTGTGATGAAAATGAGGCACTTTTCGTCACAAATCACGAACCAGTAGATTAATGTATATTTCGTGCTGCTGAATCACGACTTCGGGTGAGACCAGATTGAACAAAGCATGGCATCCGGCTGGTAACACAGTGGGTGGGATCATCACAACAATGTGCGTACAAGTGAGTGCATCAGTCGTGCATCTTAAACCCTGGTCCCACCAAATAATGAAGGATGAATAATGACCCACGCAGCATTTTTTTTTGTTTGTTTGTTTGTTTTTGCTACGGGAGGAGGTATTCAACTATCATGGGAGAATAGTGGCTCTGAGAGGCTCATAGAGGCAGAATATTCGGTTAACGAGGCTCATCTCTGAGCGTGGCGCTAATTTCAAAATGTTCAAAATTTAGTAACAACAGTGTGGGGCAGTTTGTGTGCAAGTTACTATGAGGACTAACAAGGATTATAGAGGCATGTTTGTGGTGAGGACAAGGCTGTAAAAGCCCATTATCGGAGCATCTGGCATGTACGAGGACCGGGAGAGGCTATTTTTGTAGAGGCTCAGCCCTCTTCCACACACAGTTCTACCTGCTTTTTTCATCTCTCTCTCCTGTTCCATGAAGTGGAGAACAGATCTGAAGCAGCTAAAAGGTAATTATTCATAATGTTTTTATTTTAATAGCTTGGTAAAACTGTTGCATGTTTATTCATTCTATGTAATCAGCTGTAAAAGTATGTCTATGATAGCTTTAATATCTTGTTAATGGAGCAGGAGCTCCACTGTTTGTGCACACTGATGCAGTGACTTGCACTCAAAATGAGCATTTAGGCAAAATGCCAGCTCGCAAAGGAGTGATTTTGCAATCAATAATGGATGAACACAAAGTTAAAAGTTGGATCACAGTGTGAAAATGACTGTGTTTAAAGCAGAGGAAGAAATAAAGCCAGCGAGCCGCGGACGGAAAGGACGCCAGCGAGAAGGAGCGCAGAGGCAGCTGTCCAGGAACGCAGAACGGCAGCGCACGCAAAAAAGTGATTTTGCGAACGCAAAGTTGGATCAAAAGAAATAAAGTCAGTGAGAGGAAGCACAGAGGTGTCTGTCCAGAAACCCGTTGTTCTGGCTGGTCTGGTGCATTTAATGACTCTGGAACACAGGTGAACTGCAGCCTGGCACACGGCGCACACTGGCCAGACTGTACTGGAGTGTCTATTTTTGGACTGCATGTAAAAAATGTGACAACATCTTGAATGGATGCTGTGAACTGAAATCCCACACTTTTAAGGTTGGACCCAGTGGCCGTCCTAGAGTGATTTACTCCCCGGGCGAAACCCCCTGCGTGCCCCCCCCCCCCCCCCGCGCACACTAACGTGGCCACCACCTCCGCCCCACCACCCATGAAAACACTAACTTCATCCAGAACACCCACAATCCCACAAATTAACTCACAACAGCTATTTTCAAGAACAAATTTCCGGTTTTAATGACTACTGCAATAACAAACACAAAGATAAACAATAATTACTTCAATAAAGTTTTTGAACATAAAAAAAACAAAAGACTCAGTGACTTCACATTACAACTATGTACAGTACAGGTATTTAAGAAAGCACAACTGCACTACAGCACCACCCGATGGTCAAAATATTGCATGTCATTCAGTTTTACCAACAGAGTGCACTTTGCATTATCATAGAGTACCATTCACCATAATGAACAAGACTTAAACCTCCATTAAAGTGGCACCATATAAATAACAAAAGAAGTTAAACAATCTGTATATTACAGAATACCATGAAGTGACAAAAAATGTACAAAAAACCCCCTATACATTAAAGTGGCAAAAATGGTAAAGCTCAATCATGTATCATAAATAAATGAACTAACGACAGAGGTAAATTCTATACCCATTACTGTACACATAAGAAGAAATAACAAACAATATTGTGTATCATAAGTAACAGGAAGCAACAAGTGAAGAAGTTAACACTCTTTAAAGGCAAAAATGGCAAACCACAATAATTTGTCATAAATAACAAGAAGTGCAAAAGAAGTAAGAGGAAAACAGTTTATATACAAAAGTTTGCAGGAGGGCATCATAATTGTTTGCCACAGTGCTCACTATCCGTGATGTGAAATTCTATCGAGTAGGAGCATTTCTGGGCAACCTTGAGCAGCCTGCAGACTCAAGAAAAGACATCCTCTTATTGGATTTTGAGAAAAATGTGGCAAACCCAGAGAGTGATGCAAAAAAATATTCTGCACTCAGATAAGCATTTAGCCCTCTGAGACAGAACCAGATTCAGTCTGTGTGCATAGCAATGCGCAAATATTGCACTGGGGGCTGTTGCTTTAACTTTGGCCTCCAAACCATTGAGAGCTGAAGCCATGACAGCAGCCATGGCTTCTTCGTAAGGAAGACTATCAAATGGCTTCGCCAAAATCCGGTCCACAACATTCAAATTGTCTGCCATTATGTGCAGCTTGCTACCTAGCTAGCTCGCTAGCTGGGACTGGCGCGAGGCTCGTGTGAAGTGTGTCCGCCTGTGAGTGCTTTGTGACGGTGGAGGAGCTCAGCAGCACCCGCTGCTCAGTAAGGACAGAAACTGCGATAGAAGTCAGAAAGAGTGATAGAAGTCAGTCTCCAAACACAAGCAGCTACAAAAAACACACCAGAAATAGAAGCTCAATTTGTTGCTAGTCGTTTTTAACAAAGAAAATGCCGCTAAGAGGATTAGGAAAGTCTCCGGTTCAACTCAGAACAGAATGAAAATGCTCCCACGGATGTTTACACCAAAATTCGCTCATTTCGCTGTCAATCAAAAAGGGATTCAGCCTCAGACAGATCATCCAATCATCATGCAGAAGCTGAGCATCCGGGCCAGCCGAGGCCCGCCCACTGACCCATAGACCTCCAGACACGCTGAGCGTCCGATGGGCGGGACAAAGCCCAGCATTTATCCAATGACTCGTCTCGTTTCGCTGCAGTCTTTGCTTCACTAAAGCACTGTGAAGCTGCGGGAATACGTAAATCAATACATACCTTTTTCCTTTGCTCGTTTCTCCTTTTCTTCTTTCTTTTTCTTTCGAAATTGGGCAGCTGATGGCTTTGATCGTTTCCTATCCATGATTATGTCTTACTCCGTTTCGACCACCTCCTCATCCAAACATTGAATGATTCCCCCCTCCCCCTGCACAAACTCTGCACTGTGCAGCGTTGCTCACCTAACGCAAGAGGTGAGATGGGGGGAGCGCTCTGCTGTAACATAACCACGAACTCCCCCGTCAGGACAACCCCACCCCGGTTTTATTTATTTATTTTTTTGGCTGCCCGGTCGGCCCGCCTCCAGGACCGCCCCTGGTTGGACCAAACCAACGTAATGCTAACATGGTGCTACATGGATCATATGTGGC
Organism: Thalassophryne amazonica; assembly: GCF_902500255.1. Lineage (NCBI taxonomy): Eukaryota > Metazoa > Chordata > Actinopteri > Batrachoidiformes > Batrachoididae > Thalassophryne > Thalassophryne amazonica. The sequence goes on from NC_047104.1 coordinate 20,492,643, forward strand.
TTGACGTGGATCATACACTCAACAAAAATATAAACGCAACACTTTTGGTTTTGCTCCCATTTTGTATGAGATTAACTCAAAGATCTAAAACTTTTTCCACATACACAATATCACCATTTCCCTCAAATCAGTCTAAATCTGTGATAGTGAGCACTTCTCCTTTGCTGACATAATCCATCCCACCTCACAGGTGTGCCATACCAAGATGCTGATTAGACACCATGATTAGTGCACAGGTGTACCTTAGACTGTCCACAATAAAAGGCCACTCTGAAAGGTGCAGTTTTGTTTTATGGGGGGGGGGGGGGGATACCAGTCAGTATCTGGTGTGACCACCATTTGCCTCATGCAGTGCAACACATTTCCTTCGCATAGAGTTGCTCAGGTTGTCAATTGTGGCCTGTGGAATGTTGGTCCACTCCTCTTCAATGGCTGTGCAAAGTTGCTGGATATTGGCAGGAACTGGTACACGCTGTCGTATACGCCGGTCCAGAGCATCCCAAACATGCTCAATGGGTGACATGTCCGGTGAGTATGCCGGCCATGCAAGAACTGGGACATTTTCAGCTTCCAAGAATTGTGTACAGATCCTTGCAACATGGAGCCGTGCAATATCCTGCTGCAACATGAGGTGATGTTCTTGGATGTATGGCACAACAATGGGGCTCAGGATCTCGTCATGGTATCTCTGTGCATTCAAAATGCCATCAATAAAATGCACCTGTGTTCTTCGTCCATAACAGACGTCTGCCCATACCATAACTCCACCGCCACCATGGGCCACTCGATCCACAACATTCAATCAATATTTTAATTTTTATTTTATATAGCGCCAAATCACAACAAACAGTTGCCCCAAGGCACTTTATATTGTAAGGCAAGGCCATACAATAATTATGTAAAACCCCAACGGTCAAAACAACCCCCTGTGAGCAAGCACTTGGCTACAGTGGGAAGGAAAAACTCCCTTTTAACAGGAAGAAACCTCCAGCAGAACCAGGCTCAGGGAGGGGCAGTCTTCTGCTGGGACTGGTTGGGGCTGAGGGAGAGAACCAGGAAAAAGACATGCTGTGGAGGGGAGCAGAGATCGATCACTAATGATTAAATGCAGAGTGGTGCATACAGAGCAAAAAGAGAAAGAAACACTCAGTGCATCATGGGAACCCCCCAGCAGTCTACGTCTATAGCAGCATAACTAAGGGATGGTTCAGGGTCACCTGATCCAGCCCTAACTATATAGCTTTAGCAAAAAGGAAAGTTTTAAGCCTAATCTTAAAAGTAGAGAGTGTGTCTGTCTCCCTGATCTGAATTGGGAGCTGGTTCCACAGGAGAGGAGCCTGAAAGCCGAAGGCTCTGCCTCCCATTCTACTCTTACAAACCCTAGGAACTACAAGTAAGCCTGCAGTCTGAGAGTGAAGCGCTCTATTGGGGTGATATGGTACTACGAGGTCCCTAAGATAAGATGGGTCCTGATTATTCAAAACCTTATAAGTAAGAAGAAGAATTTTAAATTATATTCTAGAATTAACAGAAAGCCAATGAAGAGAGGCCAATATGGGTGAGATATGCTCTCTCCTTCTAGTCCCCGCTAGTACTCTAGCTGCAGCATTTTGAATTAACTGGAGGCTTTTTAGGGAACTTTTAGGACAACCTGATAATAATGAATTACAATAGTCCAGCCTAGAGGAAATAAATGCATGAATTAGTTTTTCAGCATCACTCTGAGACAAGACCTTTCTAATTTTAGAGATATTGCGTAAATGCAAAAAAGCAGTCCTACATATTTGTTTAATATGCGCTTTGAATGACATATCCTGATCAAAAATGACTCCAAGATTTCTCACAGTATTACTAGAGGTCAGGGTAATGCCATCCAGAGTAAGGATCTGGTTAGACACCATGTTTCTAAGATTTGTGGGGCCAAGTACAATAACTTCAGTTTTATCTGAGTTTAAAAGCAGGAAATTAGAGGTCATCCATGTCTTTATGTCTGTAAGACAATCCTGCAGTTTAGCTAATTGGTGTGTGTCCTCTGGCTTCATGGATAGATAAAGCTGGGTATCATCTGCGTAACAATGAAAATTTAAGCAATACCGTCTAATAATACTGCCTAAGGGAAGCATGTATAAAGTGAATAAAATTGGTCCTAGCACAGAACCTTGTGGAACTCCATAATTAACTTTAGTCTGTGAAGAAGATTCCCCATTTACATGAACAAATTGTAATCTATTAGACAAATATGATTCAAACCACCGCAGCGCAGTGCCTTTAATACCTATGGCATGCTCTAATCTCTGTAATAAAATTTTATGGTCAACAGTATCAAAAGCAGTACTGAGGTCTAACAGAACAAGCACAGAGATGAGTCCACTGTCCGAGGCCATAAGAAGATCATTTGTAACCTTCACTAATGCTGTTTCTGTACTATGATAACATTGACATCAGAAAACCGCTCACCCACACGACGCCACACACGCTGTCTGCCATCTGCCCTGAACAGTGTGAACCGGGATTCATCCGTGAAGAGAACACCTCTCCAACGTGCCAAACGCCAGCGAATGTGAGCATTTGCCCACTCAAGTCGGTTACGACGACGAACTGGAGTCAGGTCGAGACCCCGATGAGGACGACGAGCATGCAGATGAACTTCCCTGAGACAGTTTCTGACAGTTTGTGCAGAAATTCTTTGGTTATGCAAACCGATTGTTTCAGCAGCTGTCCGAATGGCTGGTCTCAGACGATCTTGGAGGTGAACATGCTGGATGTGGAGGTCCTGGGCTGGTGTGGTTACACGTGGTGTGCGGTTGTGAGGCTGGTTGGATGTACTGCCAAATTCCCTGAAACGCCTTTGGAGACGGCTTATGGTAGAGAAATGAACATTCAATACACAAGCAACAGCTCTGGTTGACATTCCTGCTGTCAGCATGCCAACTGCACGCTCCCTCAAATCTTGCGACATCTGTGGCAGTGTGCTGTGTGATAAAACTGCACCTTTCAGAGTGGCCTTTTATTGTGGGCAGTCTAAGGCACACCTGTGCACTAATCATGGTGTCTAATCAGCATCTTGATATGGCACAGATTTAGACTGGTTTGTGAACAATATTTGAGGGAAATGGTGATATTGTGTATGTGGAAAAGGTTTTAGATCTTTGAGTTCATCTCATACAAAATGGGAGCAAAACCAAAAGTGTTGCGTTTATATTTTTGTTGAGTGTATGTTGCGACACTTGCCACTAGAGGCTGGGTGGAGCTCAAATGACAGGTCAGTCGTGGCTCACTAGAGGCTGATACCTGGCACATGTGAGGTACATTAGTAGTGGATACGTGAAAGCCAGGGTTGGGAGGGTTACTTTAAAAATGTATTCTGATACAGTTACTAGTTACCTGTTGAAAAATGTAGTCAGTAATGTAATGCAAGTACCATAATATTAAAGTAATGCAATTTGATTACTTTCAATTACTTCTGGATTACTCCAATATCAAATATGCTAATACAGACAAAAGAAACTAAATAGAAATAGTCTTGACCACATAGTACAGTTTATTAAGCAAAAATAAAACTGTTTCTTTTACATGGCATGCTCTGTTTTACTTCACATTATGAATTAAGAGCACCCACAATATTGTTTTAAACACACCCAGTGTTCACCTGCTAAATTTTCATCAAAAAATGCCAAACAAATGAAGGATAATGAAAACTCAGGCGGTGTGCGGATGAATTTGTAATTAAAAGTGGCTTGCAGAACAATATACAAAACAAAAGAAAAAGTCTACTACTTGTTCAGTAAACATGAAATTATCTTACTTTAGTCTTTCGTGTAGCATTCGCACCATGTTTAACATATCAGTCCACTTATTGAACTTTCAAAATAAGAACAAAAGCATAATGAAAACCATTAAGTAAATACTGTCAGTAAGGAGGCGTGATCGCCATTTTAATTCCGGGCAAGTTAGTGATTTGTGTGCATAGAAGTTCAAGAAACAGGTGGAATATGCCGAAAAGCTGCGCATGTTGGCAAAACCACAAACGGAGGAACAAGGGAGACAATATTTCCTTCCATAAGTAAGTGGTTTTGGTTCTTCTTGTTACTTTGTCCGTGATATTTGGATGATAAACAGCTGTATGTCTCCTGCCGTACCTGTGTCGCCGATGACACGGACCATTAACTCTTCACTTATATCTAGTTGATATTTTCCACTGCTAGACCAATGTCTAGTTAAAATACTTGTCGTTAGTGATTAAAATTGTTCGACAAGACTGGTGATTTTTTTTTTATTTACACCTTAAAATAATGAGATTATAATGACCCGCGCTGTGCCGCTCACAGTCACACCCACACATAGAGATGTGTACCCACACCACTGACTTCATGAATGAAACTCGGTCAATAAAGGATAATTGTGTAAAAATATAATATATATATAAATGCACTGTAATGGTTTTAGGAGCCGCGCTGTGTTGAACAGCAGCTGCATCGACGCCTCAGCTCAGCAGCTTGAACAGCGCAGATCCGTGTAACTTTCAAAACTAATATTTGAGAATGTGTGTGTGTCAGCGTAAGTTTAATACTTTCCTGACATAATTTACTGTAATTTAATTTTACTGGCTCGATATCCAGGTCAAAATGGCATTTTAACATGTATTTTGCGAGCATTTTTCTGAGTGTGTTCAGTTGCGAATCTCCATTGAAAATGCATTAACATCTGGGCACTTCATCAATATTTTGCCCGGTTAGGAGACGTCATGTCGCTGTTCATGAAGGAACGTTTTCATTTCAAAGGAAAAAAATATATTATATACAGATAATATCATAAAATGCATTAAAATTGTAATCCTGCAAACTAATCCCCATTTTTACTAAATATACCTGTAATCTGAATACGTCTTTTTTTCTGTAACTGTGGCGGAATACAGTTACCTTTTTTTTGTATCCTAATTACGTAACACCGTTACATGTATTCCGTTACTCCCCAAGCCTGGTGATGGCTTAAAACATGGATCATTCTTCAAATAATCATTGACACACCCATGTGTGGCTCAGTATTCATGGCTTATTATTCAGAGGGACCGAGGCTTAACTTTTTCTTACCAAGGGAAAATTGTCTAAGAATTTGAGGAATTCTAAGATTTTTCTTAGAATGATGTCACTAAAGCCCAGGTTACACATAGACAGTGTTGTCGGCGGGTAGTACGTAGACCGATGTTCGCGGTAGTTCCGACTGTTTTTGCGAGGGAAAGGGGCGGAGCATTTCGCCGGCGTTTTGAGCACCGTACTAGCCGCAAATACGCGGATAAAACGCCGCTAAATCCGCCGAATAAAGCGGCGTTTTGACGCCGTAGCATCCGGCACACATCAGGCAACGGGGATTAATACCCAATTCTTTCCTTTACAATCGCAGGTTTAGGAGGCATACTGGAGCTTATCTGCAAAAATATCTGGAGCTGGCTGCGAGTGAGAGGCCTGCATGCAGCACGCTAGCGTTTTTATACTGACCGCCACCTATCGGCCGTTTGGAACGCCGTTAACCGGGAGGTGGCGTTTAGAATGGCGTTCTGTCCGCTAGCGCCGCCGTTTTGTCTTCCTCTGTCACCGGTTAAAACGCCTTTGAGGACGCCGATGTGGGCTCTATCGCCGTTTTACACGCCGTTGGTTAGGGATACAACGCCGGCCGCCAATTACAGCGGTGTAAACTGTGGCACTACAGGAAGGGGCAGGATGAAACGGTGATTAAAAAGTATCAAACACCGTTGATCGCGTTGTCTCCGTCGTCACGCGAATTCTCCGGGAGCGCTCCCGGAATTATTCGACATGTTGAATAATTTTTTCGACGATTCCCGGTAAAGCCGGAACTAAGCCACGCCCCCTAGTGCCGGCGTTAACAATGGCGTGTGATCCTTAAGACGGCCAAAAACTCTTCCGGGAGCTCTTACTGTCTATGTGTAAACGGGGCTTAAGAGCTCCCTTTAGACTTAGGATGCTTCATGGAGATGGGGCCAGATCTAGACTTGCATCTCACATCTACCTTCTGGCAAATTGCAGCTGAACTTTCAGGTCTTGTTTTTAAGAAAATCCTCCTCTTTGCCACTTCATCATGAAGTTGTATAACTGGTGATACAAAATGCAAAACATCCACTATGCACACTTTTTCTAATCACAGCCACATAAGTGGCTAGCCTAGCATGCTATCGAGCTGACCGGGCCCTCGTAAAAAGGAGGAAAGACTCGCGGTGGGGGTCTGTGCATCTACATTCGGAATGAGTGGTGCCGGGACGCTGTGATGGTGTGCAAACACGGTACGTCACTAGCGGAGTTTATGATTATTAAGTGCCGTCCCTTCTATCTGTCCAGGGAGTTTACTGTGATTTTGCTGGTCGCAGTCCACATCCCCCCCACCAACAGCAGCCCGATAGGAATGCAGCACTTAGTGAACTGTACCAGGCTATCAATGAACAACAAACTGCACACCCAGACGGTTTTATCATCCTCGCTGGAGATTTTAATCATGCTGACCTCAAAACTGTCCTTCCAAAATTTCACCAGCATGTTGGTTTCCCAACAAGGGGAAAAATATCTTGGACTTGGCTAACACCACACACAAAGGAGCATACAAAGCCACCCCCCTCTCCCACATCGGACTATCTGACCACATCACTGTTATGCTAATGCCAGCATACAGACAAACTGTGAAAGTCATCAAGTCTGCTAAGAAGCAGCCAGCAGGTAAGAGTGTGGCCAGAGGGGGCCACCTCTGCTCTCCAGGACTGCTTTGACACAACGGATTGGGAAATGTTCAAACACACAGCAACCTACAACAGCAACACTGAGGAGTACACAGACACTGTAACCTCCTAGATCACAAAGTGCATTGATGATGTGACCTACACAAAAACCATCATCACCCGGGCAAAACCAGAAACCATGGCTGACAGGTGATGTCCACAAGCTGCTGAGAGCCAGAGACAAAGCCTTCAGAGCCGGGAATTAATCTGGCTTTAGAACAGCAAGAGCCAACCTGTCCCGTGGCATCAGGAAGGCAAAAAAGGACTACACACAAAAGATAACATCCCACTTCACAGACAGCAAGGACGCACAGAGCCTATGGCGAGGCATTCAGGCCATCACTGACTACAAGCCAGCACCACAGAGATGTGAGAGCAGCACCTCTCTGCTCAACAACCTGAACTGCTTCTTTGCACGCTCTGAAGCACTGAACACCACACAGCCACAGAAGACCCCACCCCCTTCCCACGACCAGACCCTGTGCATCTTTGCCACCAGCGTGAAGAAGACACTGGTGGTCATCAACATCCGCAAAGCAACAGGTCCAGACAACATCCCTGGCTGTGTGCTGAAGGACTGTGCAGGAGCAGATGTTCCCTGAAGCAAGCCGTTGTTCCATCATGCTTCAAAGCTGCCACCATCATACCTGTGCCAAAAAAATCAGCTCCATCCTGCTTCAATGACTACCGTCCGGTGGCACTGACACCCCTCATCATGAAGTGCTTCGAACGGCTAGTCATGTCACACATCAAATCTACCCCCCCCCCCCCCCCCAGACCCCTCCCAGTTCACATACAAAGCCAAGCAATCTACAGAGGGTGCAATCTGCTCAGCCCTCACCCATCTGGACAAGAAGGACTCATATGTGAGAATGCTGTTCACAGGGGCATCGGACTGGGGGTAAAGGGTACTATGTACCCAGGGCCCAGAGCATTTTGGGGCCACAAAAAAACTGGCATTAAATACATTTTTGTGTTGCATGTTATTAATGTCCATACAATTCATGTTGTAAAAGAATATAATTAGAATGAATGTATAAATGTTGCAAAACATAATTCTGCTCTAACAATAATATTGAAAGATCTCTGAGGACCCTTCCCACCCCTGCACAGTTGTACAATGGTTTAGTCCAGGCGCACAGGCGGCACATTGCCCCACCCAAATTCTTTGAAAAGAGAGGTGAGCTTGAAAACTAGCTATATTGAGTTGGGGGGTCTGGGGGACCAAATGGCACCATTTTCTAGAAAAATGGTGCAATTTGCTGTGCATTTTAACAGAGGGGAATGCACCAAATTGCACCATTTTTCATCACCATTTGGTCCCCCAGACCCCCAACTCAATATTGCTCCCCCAACTTTAAAAAGGGCTCTGACTCCCAGGTGATTTAGACCTGATTTGACTACACATTAGAAATTTGGTGTTTGCGTTAATAAAAAAGAACATAACAGTGTGTGGGGGGTGGGGGTCTTCAATATGGCTAGTACCTAGGGCCCAGAATTTGGTGCTACGCCCCTGGCTGTTCATAGATTTCAGTGTTCAACACCATAATACCTCAACAGCTCATCTGCAAACTGGACAAGCTGGGGCTCAGCACCTCCCTTTGCAACTGGCTGTTGGACTTCCTCACCCAGAGGCCACAAGCAGTCTGTGTTGGCAACAACACCTCGAGCAGCATTGTATTGAACACAGGGGCTCCCCAAGGCTGCGTGCTCAGTCCACTGCTCTTCACATTACTGACACATGACTGTACAACAACCCACAGCACAAACCACATAGTGAAGTTTGTGGACAACACAACTCTGGTGGGGCTCATCACCAAGGGTGATGAGACTCACTACAGGGAAGAGGTCAACCTTCTAACCACATGATGCAGAAACAACAACCTCCTGCTGAATGTCAGCAAGACCAAGGAGATTGTTGTGGACTTCCGGAAAGGTAACACCCAACACCTGCCACTGACCATCGAGAGTGCTGCTGTGGAGAGAGTGAGCAGCACCAAATTCCTGGGGGTGCACATCAGTGAGGACCTGTCCTGGACCACCAACACTGCATCACTGGCAAAGAAGGCTTAGTGGCGTCTCTACTTCCTGTGCAAACTCAAGCGGGCAAGTGCTCCACCAACCATCATGAGCACTTTCTACCATGGCACCATTGAGAGCATCCTTTCTAGCTGCATCACTGTGGGGGCGGAAGCTGCACTGACTACAACAGGAAAGCCTTGCAGCGCATAGTGAATGGAGGATCATTGGGGTGCTCCACTCCCCTCCCTGCAAGACATATACACCACCCACCTCACCTGCAAAGCGACCACAATTGTGGGCGATGCAAGCCACCCTGCACACAACCTGTTCAGCACTCTGCCCTCTGGGAAGAGGTACAGGAGCCTCTGGTCCCACACCACCAGACTCACAAAGAGCTTCATCTACCAGGCTGAGAGATTATTGAACTCTCTCCCGCCGGATATATATATATATATATATATATATATATATATATATATATATATATATATATATATATATATATATATATATATATATATATATATATATATGTACAGTGAGGAAAATAAGTATTTGAACACCCTGCAGTTTTGCAAGTTCTCCCACTTAGAAATCATGGAGGGGTCTGAAATTTTCATCTTAGGTGCATGTCCACTGTGAGAGACATAATCTAAAAAAAAATCCGGAAATCACAATGTATGATTTTTTTAAGAATTTATTTGTATGTTACTGCTGCAAATAAGTATTTGAACACCTACCAACCAGCAAGAATTCTGTCTCACACAGACCTGTTAATTTTTTTTTAAGAAGCCCTCTTATTCTGCACTCTTTACCTGTATTAATTGCACCTGTTTGAACTTGTTACCTGTAAAAAAGACACCTGTTCACACACTCAATCAATCATACTCCAATCTGTCCACTATAGCAAGACCAAAGAGCTGTCTAAGGACACCAGGGACAAAACTGTAGACCTGCACAAGGCTGGGATGGACTACAGGACAACAGGCAAGCAGCTTGGTAGAAGACAACAACTGTTATGATTATTTATTAGAAAGTGGAAGAAACACAAGATGACTGTCAATCTCCCTCGGTCTGGGATTCCATGCAAGATCTCACTTTGGGGGGTAAGGGTGATTCTGAAAAAGCTCAGAACTACACAGGAGGACCTGGTCAATGACCTGAAGAGAGCTGGGACCACAGTCACAAAGATTACATTAGTAACACATGGTCATGGTTTAAAATCCTGCAGGGCAGCAAGGTCCCCTTGCTCAAGCCAGCACATGTCCAGGCCCATTTGAAGTTCACCAGTGACCATCTGGATGATCCAGAGGAGGCATGGGAGAAGGTCATGTGGTCAGATGAGACCAGAATAGAGCTTTTTGGAATCAACTCCACTTACCATGTTTAGAGGATGAGAACAACCCCAAGAAAACCATCCCAACCGTGAAGCATGGGGGTGGAAACATCATACTTTGGGGGTTCTCTTCTGCAAAGGGGACAGGACAACTGCACCGTATTGAAGGGAGGATGGATGGGGTCATGTATTGCGAGATTTTGGCAAACAACCTCCTTCCCTCAGTAAGAGCATTGAAGATGGGTCATGGCCGGGTCTTCCAGCATGACAATGACCCCAAACACACAGCCAGGGCAACTAAGGAGGGGCTCCGTAAGAAGCATTTCAAGGTCCTGGAGTGGCCTGGCCAGTCTCCAGACCTGAACTCAATAGAAAATCTTTGGAGGGAGCTGAAACTCCAACCCTGAAAGATTTGGAGAAGATCTGTATGGAGGAGTGAACCAAAATCCCCGCTGCAGTGTGTGAAAACTTGATCAAGAACTACAGGAAACGTTTGACCTCTGTAATTGCAAACAAAGGCTACTGTACCATATATTAACAATGATTTTCACAGGTGTTCAAATACTTATTTGCAGCAGTAACATACAAATAAATTATTAAAAAATCATACATTGTGATTTCTGGAATTTTTTTTTTAGATTATGTCTGTCACAGATGCACCTAAGATGAAAATTTCAGACCCCTCCATGATTTGTAAGTGGGAGAACTTGCAAAATCGCAGGGTGTTCAAATACTTATTTTCCTCACTATATATATATATATATATATATATATATATATATATATATATATATATATATATATATATATATATATATATATAAAATCTGTTGCCCATTACCAATGTCCTGCACTGTTTCACTTTATCACTACCACACCGCTTGCACACTGTCTTAACAAAAATCTGCTGCTGCTGCAAATACTGAATGGTTTGCACTACTGCACTTTCCACTTTTACTATCACCTCAGACACTACACTGTAAATACTTGTGCACTTTACTGTCCTTATTGTTGAAATGTCTTGTCCTGTCATCACTGAGGGAAGGTGAGAAACGCAATTTCGATTCCTTGTATGTCTAGTACATGTGAAGAATTGACAATAAAGCTGATTTTGACTTTGATAAGCCTGTAACTTCTTCTGGATTGCCTGGGTGTCTTGGTGGCTTTCCTCACTCTTCTCCTTCTTACACAGTCCCTCAGTTTTTGAGAACTGTCTACTCCATGTAGAATTACTATCGAGTTCAGCACTGTTTGTATTTCTTCATAACTGATGTAAATAAAGTCCAAGACATATTCAGTGACTTGCAAAATGTTCATGTATCCATCCCCTTACTTATATAAAGAAAACTGGCAATAACAAAGGATTATTAACTGACTGTGAGGTCTGTACAGCAGAATATCAGACCAACGTGTCAGTACGGACTGAGCAAAGTGAGGTCCATGTAAAAACACAGAGGTCTGATGTCCCTGTATACAGACCGAGCAAGTGAGATTAATAATTTATTTATTATATGGATATTATATATAATCAATCAATCAATCAGTTTTATTTATATAGCGCCAAATCACAACAAACAGTTGCCCCACCCTTACCAAAAAATAGTACTGATAAGTATATAAAAAGTAAACTAGAAGTATACTTGAAACATACTTGCATATACTACTTTTTGGTAAGGGCAAGGCGCTTTATATTGTAAGGCAAGGCCATACAATAATTACGTAAAAACCCCAACGGTCAAAATGACCCCCTGTAAACACGCAATCTTACAGTATCACACAAATATGAAAGGTGCTGACGGCTCGTAGTCCGACTTCTTCGCTTCACCTCCATGAAGAACTTGCTTACAGGTGGTCCGGTCGTTAGCTGGTAAGCTTTCAATCTGTGTGTTTTTTCAGATGCTGTTTAGATATTTATGGAGTACGTTCATGTTCAACTTGCTTTTTGTAATCTTGTTTTTAGCTTCTGGTTTGTAAAGAAAATACATGTTTTGGACTGATTGTCATGGAAACTGCCCGGTTCGATATGGGAAAATATCCGACTGGTAATCAGCTAATCAGAGCACGCGTAGCGTAGCAGCCATATAATAAAACTGATTATTATATGGCTGTGACACGTGTTCTGGTTGGCTGATGTCAATTCAATTGGTCCAGATTGCATATCACATTTGTTACAAACCAGAAAGCTAAAAACATGATTAGGAAAAACTAAGTCGGACATAAAAATACTCTATAAATATCTAAACAGCATTGGAAAAAACACACAGATTGAAAGCTTACCAGCTAAAGACTGGACCATCTGTTAACAAGTTCTTCAAGGTGAAGCGAACAGGTCTGACTAAGATCCCAAAACCGCTGTCAGCACCTCGGTCTGATATTTTCCGTTACAGACTTCACACTCGGTTAATAATCATTTATTATTTGCAGGTATTTTAACAAACCGTTACTTTACTTATGCAACCCATCATCCTGGCTTTTATATTTTTAATTAATTCATATCAAGTTGTAGAGATTCACTTTCAGTTTGAGTTTAAGGAAGATAATTTTAGGGGAAAAAAAAATCTCTTTTTTTGTATTTTTTTAATTTTTGTATTTGAAATGGCATAAGCAATTTAAAATGTGTGAAATACCAAGTGTATATTAGTAATGAGCAAAAACATTTTTGCTCCTTTTGGTATTATTTTGGAACATGTGCGTCGGTGAGGAGTTGTTCCGGTGTAACGGCACGCCCCCTCGGTGTCTCGTGATGATCAGCTGGTCCAATGAGCGACAGGCAGCTGTGGACATGGCGTGTGGGTTTCGGTGTAGTGCTGTGCTGTTGCTGCTGTTTGTCACAGTAGTTCGGTTGCAGGAGAAGAAAGATGACGTGGTTCATAAGAAGAAGGACATCAGAGACTATAATGACGCCGACATGGCGCGTCTGCTGGAGCAATGGGAGGTACGAACCGCAGCGCGCTCACACACGATCTCCCACAGACCTCGAAACTAGCTTCACAACAGTTCCCACAAGCCTTGAAACAAGCTTCACATCAGCTCCCACAGGCCTCAAACAAACTTCACAACGAGCTTCACACCATAGCGTTAGGCCTTTTTATAATGTAACTATGTTTCACACCGGCTCCCACAGGTCCGAAACACGCTTCACACCAGGTTACATAGGCCTCGAAACAAGTTTGATAACCACAGCAAACATGCTTCACAGCAGGTTTCACGGGCTCTTGGCCGTTTTTTTTTATATGTTGAAGAGGGGTGGGAGGTGGAGTTCGGCGCCATCTACCGGTAACATATTGATGTTACATTGTTTATTGGTGGGGGGGGGGATGTTCGCTAGTGTGACGTAACGCATCATGTGATTTTCAACTTCCCGGTCCAAACAAAAAAGGTGCGCTGTCATTAACTTTGAGAACTGCACTGAGGCGCTCTGATCAGGCTGTACTTAAATTGTGGCACGTGGACAACAGCATTAACATCGCAACTTGAAATTCTTTATATATTGTCCCTAAAACTCTCCTGGATATATTTCTGTGTAGGCTCTCAGTTGTCCAGGTGGTTTCCATAGTAGAGAAACTTGAATCTTCGACTGGACTGGGTTGCTTGACGTGAGGACGTTTCGCTTCAACGTTTTACAGAACTTTACAGAACACATCAATTCGGTGGATTCCAATATCAAGTTCACACGTGAGGATGCCAGAAACAACCATTTAGCCTTCTTGGACTGTGATGTTACGATTGGAGAGAACAGGCAGCTCCAGACAGAGGTTTACAGAAAACCCACTCACACTGACCAATATCTGCTCTTTGGCTCAAACCACCCCCTTGAACACAAGCTCGGGGTGATCAGGACTTTCAACACAGGGCCCTACAGGTGCCCACAACTGCAGAGGGAAGGGCTAAAGAACAACAACTTGTACGGAAAGCCTTCACGGTATGTGGGTACCCACGGTGGTCCCTGGACAAAGTGCAGAAGTCCCAGAAAACAAAGAGACCAGATAGACAGGAGACGGAGATAAGAAGAGTGTCTCTCCCTTATTTAGCAGGAGTAGGGGAAAAACTACAGAGGATCTTCAGACAGCACAAAATCCGAGTTTACTTTAAACCGGTTAACACCTTGAGACAGAAATTAGTTCACCCTAAGGACAGGATCCCTAGTTACAAACAGAGCAATGTAGTGTATTATATCAGATGTCAGGAAAACTGTAATGAACACTACATAGGTGAGACTAAGCAACCTTTAAACAAGAGGCTATACCAGCACCGCAGAGAGGTCGCCAGTGGACCTCAGTCTGCAGTTTATCTCCACCTGAAAGACACTAACCACACGTTTGAGGACAAGGAAGTTAAAATCTTAGCCAGAGAGAAGAAATGGTTTGAGAGAGGTGTCAAGGAAGCATTCTTTGTAAAACAGTTGAAACCCAGCCTTAACCGGGGAGGGGGTCTGAGACATGCTTTGTCCCCTGTTTACAATGGGGTACTCAGGTCAAAGCAGTTTCAGTATTTTGTTCATGGTAATGACTCATTCACGTCATCAGGAGAGTCGTCAAGGGTGCCATCAGGGGAGGCTTCCATCCCATCATTAGGAGAGTGCTAACTAGAGCACAATAGGTGCTAATTAGAGCTATTGTTTAGTCACTAGCCTATAGTAGTCGGCCTCTCGGTAGGAGGGCTCTGGTTTAAAAAACTCCAGCTTTTGTTGGCTTCTGGTTTATTCTTCTCTACAAGAGTCAAGACAGAAGTCAGACTACTAGAGCAAGAATTTTAGCTGAGGAAGCTTCTGTGATTTGAAGCGAAACGTCCTCACGTCAAGCAAACCAGTCCAGTCGAAGATTCAAGCTACTCTACTCTCCTGGATATATTATTTTTAGATGTTTGTTTTATGTAAAAATGCGAGAAGCTCAGGTTGTTTCTGTTATTTTCAGTGGGAGTTGCTGTGAGCTGTGATTGCTTCCTGTTCATGTCGTTAAATAGTGAAGTTTGCTATTTAACGTCCTGTTTATTATCCTTTATAACACTGTTTGTCCTCTTTGTTCCAGAGTAATATATATAAGATGTCTGAAATTCGGTTTGCGTTTATTAAATTCCATGCAGGTTAAACGTAGCAGACACGGATTATTTGGAATATTTGTTTTAGCAAGTTTTCAGGGTCTCATGGATGCAGGCTCTTATTAACGTGATTAAAAGTAGTGATGGCAATTTCGAAGCTTCATGAACCAATGAGCCACTGCAACACAACTGGCTGAAAATCGACACACTGCTTCGACGCGTTTGATACAGTTTGAAGGGTGACATCTGCTGGATTGCTTTGAGAATTACCTTGAGCGAGTGCCCTGACAAATGTTTGCATTAATTCATGACTGATGTGGTTTGTTCTTGAAAAATAATAATAATAAAAGAAAATGTCATATGTATATTGTGTGTTCTTAATGTAATGAATAGTCCCTACAGATGC
Organism: Thalassophryne amazonica; assembly: GCF_902500255.1. Lineage (NCBI taxonomy): Eukaryota > Metazoa > Chordata > Actinopteri > Batrachoidiformes > Batrachoididae > Thalassophryne > Thalassophryne amazonica. Next base: position 20,508,225 of record NC_047104.1, read on the forward strand.
ACACATAATGGTTATGAAAGCCTTTATTGTAGACTATATGTAGATTTGTGTTATCATTCCTCAAACTATATTTGGATAAAATGTGACGGGAAAAGTGAGGAAGGCATGTGCTTCTGCAACTGGTGCTTATGTTGCTGTAATTTGTAAATTAGAATATAGATAGGAGATGGTGATTGTGCAACTTTCAACAATTTTTATTCAAAAAAAGAATAATGTCAATGGTGCTGGACTTTAATTGGGTCCTCTTCTGCCTCACCACCTCTCCAGCTTTGGAGAAGACCCGCTCGCAAGGCACTGATGTTGCTGGCATCGACAAATATTTTTTGCCATTCTCTGTTAATTGGGATAGACTGCGACTCGTGTCGCCCAGTATTTGAGCCGGTCTTCTCCTCTGGAGGTGGACATATGTTGGGTCAAACCTTTTTAGTAAAGCCCTGAAGGCTTTGCTCTCCACTATTTTGAACGGTTGTGCATCTTCCACAACGTAGTCCACCAGTGCCTCATCCAAATCAGCTTGTCTGCCTTTAATGGAAATACAGTATGACATGCTTAGCTATTTTTGTTTATGAGTATGTTTTAATCTTAGATAAAGAATAAAATATAGCTTACATGGCCTGATTCTTGCTCCAGGAGCAGCAACAGAAGCGGCAGCCATTGATGTCTCGGGATGTTTGGACCTCAGGTGTCGCAGCATTGAAGACGTATTGTTACTGTACCTCAGCTCTTGAGCACAAATCAAGCACTTGACCTTTTTGGTGCTTATTAGATCAAATCGCTCCCAAGCAATTGATCATGCTCTTTTTGGAACTGGCTCCTCCATGTCCCTTCCTCACTACGACTCACTCTCTCTCTCCACACACACACACACACACACACACACACGCACCTTTCACTTCAACAAAATCACAGCTCTTCAGTCACTCAGCTCAGTTTCTGCTATAATATATAGTCTAACCTATAACCTATGTTGGTGTACTGTGTGAATAAATGTTGTATATGAATGGATGCCTGTTGTGTATGGTGTGTGTCTGTCTATGTTAGATCCTATGTGTATGTACTAAATGAACTCTAAACTAGACCTGAATATAAACTAATACTTTCCCTGGCTTCGATTCACGTGGTAATAGGCAATAACAGTGTCGCTAGCAATCTCCTCCTCTCAAAAACCCACGGTTTGAGCTGCGATTCAGATCTCATTTAATACTTGGCGGGTCGTATTGAAACGCCCAGATTATGCGAAGCTCGACACGTGGTGTGATGTAACGAGGCCTTGCTCGCAGTGGGCACGTGATGGGGGCGTGCTCGATACGCTGCTCACTGACACTTCTGGTTCAAAAAGTTCGATGCTGTGTCGAGCAGACTGACTTGAGCTTAACATCACTAATTAAAAGCATAAAAAATTACATTTTAGTAGTACAGTGGAACCTTGATTTCTGAGTTTAATTTGTTCCGTGACTAAGCCAATCTACTCATATTTCAAATGAATTTCCCCCGTTGAAAATAGCTAAAATACTTTTTAATCTGTTTCAGCCTTGTAAAACATCCCCAAATCACTCCAAATTGGGAAAAATACTTTTTTACAGACAGACATGTATATTTTACCTGTGCATAATAAAATGTATAAAGGAGGCGGAGAAGGCAAAGAACAATTTGTGAATTGTTCTATAATTTATGTCTGTAGCATGGCCCAAGCAGCGGGTCACCCCTTTGAGTCTGGTCTGCTAGAGGTTTCGTCCTCAGACAGGGCTCGACATAGCCATTTGCCCGCTGGCTCGGCACCGATTTGGCCCACTTTCGGGCCACTACGGGCCAGTACAATTTATCAAATGATGGCCGGCTCGGGCCACTACAGATATATGCAAAATTCTATTTATTTTACCATATTTGCAGCGGCAAAGTCGAACTTCTTCACATCTCCGTGTCATCAAACTTCACCGAGTCCACCATGTTTGTTTTGGTCTCGCACCACGGACCACATCTCGGGTTGGATATCGTTAAGAAATGATTCGAGCCATTGATATCAGTAGTCTTTTTGCTTAACGATTCCCTTATCGGTCAGGGCTCGAATTAGTACGTGCAAGTGCTAGTTTGTGCACGTATTATTTGAGCGGTGCATGTAATTTTATACTGCACTAGCACTGGTGCAAGTAATTTTATCCAAGTTTTATCAACTATAAGCACCAGTAGAATGAACCAATAAAGGAATAAATAAGAAAAAAAAAAAACAATTTCCAGTGTGTTGTCTTCGTCTTCCCTGCATCTTCTTTTATGACTCTCACACATGGAGCGAGTTGCTGTGCTCTATTTGTTGTGGAGAGCTGACAAACGTCACCAGTAGGGATGGGTATTAGGGGTGTCGGAAAAAATTGATTCACGTCCGAATTGTGATTATTTATTACGATTCTGAATTGATCCAAAATGTCCAAGAATTGATTTTTAAAAAGCATTTTTTTTAAACCTTTTCTTGCTTACTTGCTGCGTGTATTGTTTGTCAGGCAACGGCTTCCGTACTACAGCGTCCCCGCGGGGGTTGGGGGGGGATGTCCGGCGTGCTTCAAACACTCATGAGCTGCGGAGGTCAGTGGCTGCAGCTTAGCATGGCAGACAAAGCCAGCACCGTCTTTGCTGAAGGCAAATGTTTGGGCACATTTTGGATTTTATTCTATTATTTGCTGCGTAAGAAGGAGCTTGACATGACTTATGCAGTGTGCAAAATCTGCAAAATGAAAGTTAAGTACTTCGGAAACACTTCCAATCCGCAAGCCCACATGCTACGCCATGACCCGGAGCTAAAAGAGGGGAGCAGCGGTTTCTGCCGACTACTGACCAGCACTTCGCTAAACTGCCAGCCAACTCTGAATGAGCAAAGCAGATAGTAAATTTACATCTAGAATCACTTGATTAACCTTGTAAAGCTGCATGTTCTTAAACATTTTTTAAGTAATGTATTTCTCAGAGCTCTTTGAATCGAAAATCGATTCTGAATCGAATCGTCACCCCAAGAATCGGAATCGAATTGAATCGAGTTGAGTTGTACGATTCACATCCCTAATGGGTATCGAGAGCTGGTTCCTTTCAGGTATCGTTAAGAAGTGAATCGATCCACCGACATCAATAACCTTTTTCCTTAACGATTCCCTTATTGGTCCTTCAGAGTTGTTTTTGGGGGCATTTGTTAGGAAAATGATCATTTCTCTACATTGATTGCAGGCCCTGCAGCGCATCTGTAATCAACTTTTCTGCAGCGCAGCTTTGCTTTGAACCTTGAACCAATTGAAGCAGTGATTCTCAGATCGAAGCAGTGCTTTGATTTGTTGCTTCATTGATTCATTGTTTTATTTCGCTTTATCTTAATTTTTCCCTGGTAAAATCCCAAAGAGCATATGTCTGTGAGTAATACTTACCTTTTTTATGTTAAACTGACCTGTTGTGGTCTTCTGAAACAGTTGATAGATGTATTTTATAACTTAAAAACGGGACCGATGCTAACGCGTTAGCGTGTCTATGGCATTTTCAGTGTTAAAGTTAGCATTAAGTCGTCCGCATGTTTGTGTGCATGTTTTCTGTATAATAATGAATGGCTCAGCGTTCATTGTTGTAAAAGAGTCAAATTGTATTTTTTTAGTTTTATTCATATATTAATAATAATAGCAACAACAAGAATAATAGTAATAATAACTCATAATAATAACAACGCTACCATACAATTTTAGAGAAAGAGACAAAAAGAACCTGATGAAACAAAACACAACAGAAAAGATACAACCAACTAACAATGGAAAATAAATAAATACATATAGAAATAAGTGTTTCCTATGAACACCGAGTTACTCTTAAGGCCCTTTCACACTGAATACTTCAGGCGAATCCGTCAACGCTTCCCAATCCATCGGATCCGTTTCCAGCGCGTCTGATGCATCCGGCGCGTGACGTCAGACGCGTCGCTTTGGAAGCGGCAAGGGGGCGGAGATTGTTACGTCACACTCACTGTTTCCACAACCTGAAAAAAGTTCAGCGACATCAGAAATGTTAACAGCAGTTAGATCTTTAAAAAAAGGGAGAGCGCCTGACAGTGATGGATTAACTGCAGAATTTTATCACCACTTTTGGGACATTCTTGAAGTTCCTCTATTTGATACTTTAAAACAGTCTCTCTTCAGAAACGAAATGCCTAATACTATGAAACAAGGACTTATATATTTGTGTGGCTGCAAAATCTCCATCTGTAGACGGTCAGTTTTTATTTTCTGGTTCCGTTTATTCCGTCATTTATAATCGCTAACTGAAAAAAATATTTTATTGCTTCATTTCGACACAAAACGGGAGAGAAGGACGGAACTGCTTTAAAATGTATATTCCATACGGAGGCCGCCATTATAGGAAGCGGTCGTGTGTGCGCAGTGGTGTTCTGGGCAGCAACTGTCAATGCGCTCATTGCTTTCTGAAGGTAAACGTGTGAGCAAAACCTCCATTTATGGATTTCCGTCCAATTTTTTTTCCATGTTCCGTTTATATCGTCATATAAAACCGCTAACTTAAAAATATATTTTATGGCTTTATTTCGACACGAAACGTGCTCCTGTCAAACTGGGTGTCCCTATGAGAAAATCAAACTCACCCCTCTCTTCTTCTATGGCGTTTAATGGCAGCCGGCATCCTTATTGTTGGACTGCTGCCACCTACTGTGTCAGGCCGTTAAAGCAACACCAAATCCTCTGAGTCCCGTGTCTTTCAAGTATTTAAAAAGGCAACACTTCCCCCTCTCACTGGACTTTACTGCTAAAATACTTCCTACAGAAACTCCTTTCAGGCCTTACAATTGATTTCCTTCCGTTTTTACACTTTATAGCTTTATTTTGACATGAAATGCACTCCTCTCTAAACGTGTGTCACGGTGATGAAATCTAACTTACCCCTCTCTTCTTCTATGGCACTTAATGGCATCGCGCTGCTGCCACCTGCTGCATCAGTCCATTATAGCAGTAATAAATCCTCTCGATGAGTCCAGTGTCTTTCAAGTACTTAAAAAGTCAACACTTCCCCCTCTCGACCTGGCTAAATTGCTTTCTACATAAACTTCTTTTAGTACTTAGAATTGATTTATTAAGTTTTTACTCTTTAATCGATTCAAAAATGACAAGATATATTTTGTAAAATAAAATGCTAATACTGTAAAGGTGTTCATTGGTTATGATTTTTATCATTTATATTAAAATTTGTGGCATTTGAAAGTGCTGGATTCTGGTGACAGTATTTCACAAGACTTTATTTAAAATTCAGTTGGTCTGGTGGTTCAATCAGTCAATTTTTTTTATTTCGAACTTAGTTGTCAATTCCAGTATCATGGCAGTTCACAATATAAGCAAATCAAATGAACAAAGCTTCTTTGTGCTCTCTGTACCTCTACACTCATGAAAAAATAAACAAGATCAAAAAAGAAGCAAAACAAAAAATGACAACAAGAAAATTCGAAAGGGAGTGGGAAGAAGTAAATACTTTTTGGGAAGAAGTAAATACTTTTTAAATCCCACCCCCAGTGCACATATCTTCAGTGGTTGCTTAATTGACAGTAAATACAACTGCAGTTAATTTACAATACCTAAATATATTTACAATTCCAATAACTCATGAATAGACAACAATTTCAATAACTTATCAATATACCTACAATTTCAATAGCTCATGAATGAACTTACAATTCCAGTACCCGTGAATATGCTTACTCTTCAATCACTCATCAATATACTACAAATACTAAATAATTTAGTAGATTCAATATTCAATACAATACAATACCTTAACTCTGATATACTTATTATTACTAAATGATTTAATGTTTTATGATCTAAATACTATAATGACTATAGTAAGAATTTTCACTGTATACTGTACCGTAGTAAAAAGTTTTCTTTGTACTTGGCTTTGAATTGGTAAGTGTTTGGACATTGTTTTAAATTCCATTCTAAACTGTTCCACAGTTGCACTCCACACACTGAAACGCACATACTTCTTCTCGTGGTTCTTACAGCTTTTGGTATAAATTTACCATTTCCCCTCAGATTGTAGCCACCTTCCCTTTCTATGAATTGGGCTTGAATGTTGGCCGGTAGAGAATTTTTACTGGCTTTGTATAGCAGTTGAGCTGTGCAGAAATCCACCAAATCAATTAATTTCAGTAATTTGGACTGTAAGAAGAGTGCGTTTTTGTGTTCCAGGTAGCTTGTCTTGTGGATAACGCGTACTACACGATTTTGAAGTAATACCAGTGGCCTTAGAGTACTCTTGTAATTGTTACCCCAAACTTCTATAACATATGATAAATAAGGATAAATTAAACTGAAGTATAAAATGTACAGGGCGTTATAGTTAAGTACCCACTTTGCTTTATTTATAATAGCTATATTTTTTGATACTTTCTTTTGTATGTAATTAATGTGGGATTTCCAGTTTAAATTATTATTCCAAAAAATTTGATTTGTTACCTTTTCTGTTACTTTACCATCAATAGTTATAGATATATTTGGATTTTCCTTGCCGTTACCAAACATCATTACTTTAGTTTTTTCAAGATTAAGTGACAGTTTATTATTGTTTCATCCATATTTTAATTTTTGCCAATTCCTCATTTACAGTGTTTATAACGTCGTCATAATCATCATCTGCATAGAAAATATTTGTATCGTCAGCGAATAAGACCAGTTTCATTTATATACAGATTAAATAATTTTGGACCCAATATGGAACCCTGTGGCAGTCCACATGTGATAATTTTACATGGAGATTCATACTTACCCATCTTTACGAACTGCTGCTTCTCAGTTAAATAACTTTTGATCCATTCCCATGCTACCCCTCGAATCTCATACTTTTCTAATTTTTCTAGTAAAATTGAATGATTGTGTCAAACGCTTTTTTTAAGTCAAAAAAAAAAAACTCCAATAGCATTTTTTTTTTCTTTTCCAATGAATGTGCAATTTCCTCTACTGCATCAATAATGGCCATAGATGTAGATCTTCCAGGTCTGAAACCATACTGACCTTCATTTAACAGGCAATATTTTTCTGTAAAATTTTCAAGTCTGTCATTAAATACTTTCTCAAGTATTTTTGAGAATTGTGGGAGGAGAGAGACAGGTCTATAGTTAGTAAAGATGTGCTTGTTACCAGTCTTAAAAATTGGAATTACCTTAGCAGTTTTCATTTTGTTTGGGAATATCCCATTTTGCAGTGAAATATTACAAATATACATTAATGGCTTTGTTATGCCATATATGACTTTTTTTTACTAATCTCATGTCTATGTCAAAACAATCAGTGGAGCATTTATTTTTACACTTACGAACAATTTCTTTAATTTCTGTTTAATTTACTCCTGAGAGAAAGATGCTTTTTGGATTTCTTTCAATTAGTGATTGACCTTCATTACTTGCAGGGACTCCAGCCGCTAGATCTGGGCCCACATTTACAAAAAACTCATTAAATTTGTTCACCACATTTTGCATATTATAATTCTCAGCATTTCCGTCAATAAAATACTCTGGATAGGTGTCCATGATATCTACCTTATCTTTAAGTAATCCATTAATTACATTACATATTCCTTTAATATTATTTTTGTTTTGATTCATTAACCTTTCAAAATACAACTTCCTACTCATTCTTAGTATTGTGGTCAACTTATTTTTGTATACCTTATATTTTTTTCATATTTCATAGTTCTAACTTTATATGGTTGAATTTGGCATTAATATGTGGTCTTGATCTGGTGATGGTCTTTTTTTAATTTAATTTTTTAACTATTGCATCAGTTTTAAATTACTTAAAGTGTAGCTTTAAGTGTATTATTTACTGTAGAAAGTGTGTAATTATTGATTTGTTTTATAAGACACTCTTTTGATAAATCTAGAATGAAAACAATGAGCAGAATTAAAGTCAGTTAATACAGACAGTAAGTCCATCTGTGGAAACTTGTTACTGATAAAACATACAAGATAGAAAATAAATTTTAATGAAATTAAGACTTGAGACATATTTTGTTCCAGTATAAGAGTCAAATACCACTGATTTAAACCAACAAAAACTGACCAAAGTGCTCTCAAGAGTGCACCAAATTGCATAATTTTTTCAAGGGGGACCTTGCACCTTTGGTGCTCGGCTGTCCACTTAGAGAAAATGTTCAGTCAAAAAAATTTCAGTTGCTTGCACCCATGTGTTTGATCCCGAAATCAGAAAAAGATGTTTCGCAATTAGAAAACTGGAGACCTATTACCTTATTAAATGCGGATTATAAAGTTCTTGCTCTAATCTTTGCCAATCGCTTAAAAAATGGACTAAATGATTTAATAAGTGAAACGCAAACAGGTTTTATGACCAATAGATACATAAGCTTCAATATTAGATTCATTTTACAACCCCTGGCAAAAATTATGGAATCAGCGGCCTTGGAGGATGTTCATTCAGTTGTTTAATTTTGTAGAAAAAAAAGCAGATCACAGACATGACACAAAACTAAAGTCATTTCAAATGGCAACTTTCTGGCTTTAAGAAACACTATAAGAAATCAAGAAAAAGAAATTGTGGCAGTCAGTAACGGTTACTTTTTTAGACCAAGCAGAGGGAAAAAAATATGGAATCACTCAATTCTGAGGAATAAATTATGGAATCACCCTGTAAATTTTCATCCCCCAAACTAACACCTGCATCAAATCAGATCTGCTCGTTAGTCTGCATCTAAAAAGGAGTGATCACACCTTGGAGAGCTGTTGCACCAAGTGGACTGACATGAATCATGGCTCCAACATGAGAGATGTCAATTGAAACAAAGGAGAGGATTATCAAACTCTTAAGAGGGTAAATCATCACGCAATGTTGCAGAAGATGTTGGTTGTTCACAGTCAGCTGTGTCTAAACTCTGGACCAAATACGAACAACATGGGAAGGTTGTTAAAGGAAAACATACTGGTAGACCAAGGAAGACATCAAAGCGTCAAGACAGAAAACTTAAAGCAATATGTGTCAAAAATCGAAAATGCACAACAAAACAAATGAGGAACGAATGGGAGGAAACTGGATTCAACGTCTGTGACCGAACTGTAAGAAACCGCCTAAAGGAAATTGGATTTACATACAGAAAAGCTAAACAAAAGCCATCATTAACACCTAAACAGAAAAAAACAAGGTTACAATGGGCTAAGGAGAAGCAATCGTGGACTGTGGATGACTGGATGAAAGTCATATTCAGTGATGAATCTCGACTCTGCATTGGGCAAGGTGATAATGCTGGAACTTTTGTTTGGTGCCGTTCCAGTGAGATTTATAAAGATGACTCCCTGAAGAGAACATGTAAATTTCCACAGTCATTGATGATATGGGGCTGCATGTCAGGTAAAGGCACTGGGGAGATGGCTGTCATTACATCATCAATAAATGCACAAGTTTGCGTTGATATTTTGGACACTTTTCTTATCCCATCAATTGAAAGGATGTTTGGGGATGATGAAATCATTTTTCAAGATGATAATGCATCTTGCCATAGAGCACAAACTGTGAAAACATTCCTTGCAAAAAGACACATAGGGTCAATGCCATGGCCTCTAAATAGTCCGGATCTTAATCCAATTGAAAATCTTTAGAAGTTGAAGAAAATGGTCCATGACAAGGCTCCAACCTGCAAAGCTGATCTGGCAACAGCAATCAGAGAAAGTTGGAGCCAGATTGATGAAGAGTACTGTTTGTCACTCATTAAGTCCATGCCTCAGAGACTGCAAGCTGTTATAAAAGCCAGAGGTGGTGCAACAAAATACTAGTGATGTGTTGGCGCGTTCTTTTGTTTTTCATGATTCCATAATTTTTTCCTCAGAATTGAGTGATTCCATATTTTTTTCTCTGCTTGCTCTAAAAAAGTAACCGTTACTGACTGCCACATTTTTTTTTTCCTGATTTCTTATAGTGTTTCTTAAAGCCAGAAAGTTGCTATTTGAAATTACTAGTTTTGTGTCATGTCTGTGATCTGCTTTTTTTCTACAAAGTTAAACAACTGAATGAACATCCTCCGAGGTCGGTGATTCCATAATTTTTGCCAGGGGTTGTAGATCTATTGAATTACCCTGAACTCACTGACTCACAAGCGCTTATATTATTCTTAGACTTTTATAAAGCATTTGACACTGAAGAACATCACTTCTTATTAAAAGCTTTACAAGCATTCGGATTTAGTTCAAAATTTATAATGACCATTCAGACACTATAAAATATCTAAGATATCAATAGCCGTGTCATGCTCTATCCGAACACCACCTCAAGGTTTCCCATTACAGGATCTGTACGACAAGGGTGTCCACTTTCCCCGTATCTATTTCTATTAGCAGTTGAATTACTTTCAATATATATTAAAAATGATGAGGAATTAAAAGGAATTAAAATCCTTGATAAAGAAATTAAAATAACTCAATCAGTGGATGATACTGTTATATTTCTAAAAGACAAACTTCAGGTTGGGAGAGTGATATCTAAGATTAAAGAATTTTCAGAGGCTTCCGGTTTGAAACTAAATATGTCCGAATGTGAAATTCTATGTTTGTATGACTGTGACAATACAACAATTGATAATATAACTGTAAAGGAAGCAGTCAAGTATCTTGGAATTCACATCTGTAAGGACAGTAACATGCGCCAGCACCTTAACTTCTCTCCTAAACTGAAGAAAGCTAAAAACATTTTTAATATGTGGACTCTAGGTTTGTCTATCCTGCTCAATCTCTGAATGTTAAGCAAACTGTTTGTGATGAAATCACTAAGTTAGTCACAAATTTTGTTTGGAAGAATAAACAGCATGGAGTGAAACGAACTATACTGACTAACCACAAGGAGTCGGGGGGCTGGAGCTTTTAGACTTTCAGGTTCTAAATAGTACGTTTAAGATCAAATGGATCAAAAAATGCATTGGAAATCCTGACTCCTTATATTTTATTCCCAACAATATTTTTGAAAAGGTTGGAGGTCTTCCATTTCTACTGCAATGTAACTTCAATGTCACTAAACTGCTGCTGAAATTGTGTGCTTTCTATCAATAAGCCCTTTTAGCATGGAAACTGTGCTACAAGCACAATTTTTCACCACACACATGTATTATTGGAATAATGAGAACATTACTGCACGGAACACTTTTTATGCCTAAATGGATAGAGGGAAAAATCATGTTTCTTCAAGATATATTTGACAATCAAGGTAAAATATTTACGTATGAAATGTTTTTAAGAATTCACCAATTTCCAATCACTTCTAAAGAATTTAACTATGTTGTGAAAAGTATTCCTAGTGGACCGAAAGAATTGATGAAGGCACATGTGAAAAAGGAAACTCAGTATACCATAGCCTCAATAATGATTGATGGGATTCCATTTAATAGCCAAAAGTGCAGTAATAAATATATTAGGAATACAGTTCAAAATTCTAATAGGAATATACCCAACTGTAAATCTTATTGGAGCTCTCAATACAGTGATTTAAACTGGAAACATATATGGCTACACCCCTTTCAATATTATATTTATAATAAAATTAGAGAACTACACTGGAAAATTTTACTTCTTGTTTATATCAAACTTGTTTATATCCAAATTTACAGATGTAGATCCCAAATGTTGTTTCTGTGGTATAGAAGAAGAGTCAATAATACATCTATTTTATGAATGTAAGTTCACAATATTTGGCTTACCTTGGAGTTACTTATTCATAATAAAACATCATAGAATTAAAATAGCCAATCATAATGTAATAACCTCCTTTGAATATAAAAATAAAAATATCCAATATCTAGTAAACCTATATATAGTACTTGGCAAATATCACATACACAAAGCTAAATTCAGTCAATCTAAGCCCCTTCTTAAAATATGGATAATTGAAATCAACACCTACCTTAAAACTTTAAATAATATACATAACAAAAAAAGCTATAAAGACAATAAACTTGGTAAAGAACGTCAGTTTACAATAAACCCTCCCATACCCCTCGGAACTGTGTTGTATAATATGTCTTCTGTTACGTGTTTGGGATGATGTCTGCCTGTTAGTCATACCGTTTGTCTGCCTGTACCTCCTGTTATGTTTTTTCCTTTGTTTAATAAAAAAAAAGAAAAAAGTTCAGCGCTCGCCATCTTGAATTTGGGTCGCCTGAACCACAAAAAGCTTTAAAAAACAGCAGTAGAACGATTCTCCCATCACCCTGCTGGGAGAAGCTTTTTTTTCCAGCTACTTTTCGGAGTGACGCCGACCGAGGGAGGACTGAAGACTTGGTGGGCTATCGATTGAACCGCAACAGCGGGCCGACCTGCACGGAGAAGCCGGTCTTCAGGCATCATCCCTGGGCAGACCGAGCCAGTCAACCGGGGTGATGGCGCGAACCCACTCAGCCCGAAATCTCCCACTTTTTGGATATATGCAAAGTCCCAGTTTGCCCAACAGAGTTTAGTTCTGCAGCTTTATCGAGGTGAGAATAATGTAAAAATAAAACGTGACGTTTACTGAACTGCTGTGAAGGTTTAATGATCAGCTAACGTTAGCGTAGCCTTTTAGCACAGTTGATCTGAGTGAACGCTTTAATTTGTAAATGGTTCAGTCTTTTTTATTTTTACCAAATAAAGCTACAGCTTTTTTCAGACACCACAAAAGCTCAACTTTATACGAGGTCTGTGATGAAAAAAGCGGTCCTTTTTATTTTTTTCAAAAAATAAATGGATTTGATTCATATGATTTTACGTCAGACATGCTTGAACCCTCGTGCGCATGCGTGAGTTTTTTCACGCGTGTCGGTGACGTCATTCGCCTGTGGGCAGGCCTTGAGTGAGGAGTGCTCCACCCCGCCCGTCGGAATCTCTTTGTCTGAATAGCCGCTGCGGACGGCGCGCGTTGCTTTATGCGACTCTGCCCGCACGTTCTTTCATTACAAATTGGCCGTTAACAATGGAATGTCCGAATAAACTCCTCATGCCGACTTCTTCTGAAAGTTCTCTGTTCTCTGATGACTTACTGGGTCAACAGTGCCTGAAATGTGGAAGTTTTCAACTTGAAACGGTGAGACGCTGCCGCCTCGAAGCGCAGATCGCCGTCAGGCGCCGTGGGCCGTCCTTAAAGCGACACTACAGATCAAAATCTCTCATCAGCCATTAAAATTTTTACAGAAAACCAGCTGAATTTATCGAATGGTGTCCACTCAGTTGTGCCTTACAGTTTTTGAACAAATTTTTATCAAACAAAGCAGCAGTCTCTGAGCCATTCCTAAACAATGAAAAAACGACGAGAGGGTGGGTGACTCCTCACTCAAAGACTGCCCACAGACGAATGACGTAACCGACAGGCGTGAAAAAACTCTCGCATGCCCACGAGGGTTCAAGCATGTCTGATGTAATCACACGTGATTCAAATCCATATGGTTTTTGAAAAAAAAAATAAGGTCCGTTACTTTTATCACAGACCTCGTATAACTTACTTTTTCGGGCGTTTTTTTTTTTTCCCGTTTTTTTTTTTCCTATATATAAACTGTTTAGTGTTTCTTTATATTTAAACAGATATTTTTATTTGTCCCAATCAGGAACACTTGCTCTGCAGACAACCAAACTTCCATTGATGAGCTGAACACCACGAAGTCCAGTCGAAAGAAAACATCTCTGCTCTTCAACAACACCACCAGAAATCAAAGCTGCAGCAGAGACCTTCATCTGGTCCCAAGAATCCAGCATAACATCACCTGCTTCTAAACAAAAGGCTCTTTGAACAGCAACTATTTTATTATTTTTTAAAAAGCTGATTAATTTTATATTTTAACAATAAATGAACGGATCATTAAAAATGTCCACAAATCAAAGTCCAAAGACATTTGCACAGGTAGAAGCTCTCCACTTATTGTGCTCAAATTCATATTTTAGAAATGACTCTGTCCTGATAACAACATTAAAGGTAATTACATATTTTGGTGAAATTACAAGTTGAAATGACCATTAAAAAAAATTAATCATGAGGTTTATGTCACAGAAATCCTACTTTACAATCACACTGCAGTCATTGTTAAATTATTTCCTGTTGCATTTATAATAAACATTTGCATTTATTTAGTGTCTTTCTGGTTGAAATGAGAGATAAATAATCTACCAGACTTTAAAAAATGTACAAATTTCCATGTTATTTTATTTGTCTAAAAATAAATGTCCAAGGTTCCTTGTGTTAAACAAGAAATTATCTAATCTGAAATAACAGGTGGTTTTAATTTACAGATGAAAGGTTTCTAAACCATTTATTGATTTATTTAGCTATTTTAAGTACAAGTGTTCTAAACTTTTTTAACAATAATCAGAAATTCTGAGGTAACAACAAAAAAAACATTTCCAAGGATTTTTCTTGAGAAAACTGCTCTGTAAATGAGCAGTCCTGTGACACGTTTGTTTTGTACAGATCAGTGGTTTCTGCACCGATCCATTTTGTAGAGATCAGTGGTTTCTGCCACTAGTCTTCCGTGTGTTAGCCCGACACGTCGTTCCTATTGGACAACGCGAAGGTACGTCACAGCTCAGAGTGTCGGAAGTTGGATTGGATTGAACTTTGACTGCGTCAGCCTGCTGACAAGCGGCAATGCGCGCTCCCGTCAGAAGCGTCGGTTTAGCTCAGCTTTTGATGCGACGCATCTAAAAAGCAACACATCTCATTGAAAATAATGCTTTTTAAACCGATTTTTGACACGTCTGACGTATTCAGTGTGAAAGGCCCTTTACACCTCCGCTTCATCCCTGTTTTATTTAAAAAAAAAAAAACAGAGGACATGCCAGCCTTGGCATAAAGTTTGCAGTGATGGGTAAGGCGGCTACTACCAGTGATAAATCTGTGAGCACAACGATACACTGGCAACAATGACTGCAAACACATGCTGGAAGCACATAAATACACATCACCATAGTCCATTACAGGCATGAAAGTAACATTTATCAAATGCTTCCAGGCTTCGAGGGAGACACAGGACTTGTTTCTATAGAAGAACCCAAGCTTCACCCTCAATTTAGAAATCAAATGTCTAATATGAGCTTTGAAGGAGAGCTCTGCATCCACAATTAAACCCAAATGCTTATAATTAGTGACCAGCTCAAGAGCTTGACCTTGGACATTTGTAATAACTAGTATGCTCTCCGAAGAAACCAGTGAATTTGAAAAAATCTTATTTTAGATTTTTCAACATTTAAGACCAATTTCAGTTTCCACAGGTGAGACTGATGACATCGACAACTCCAAAAATTCGAATGCTTGAGTAATTGAGTTCGAACAACAATAAATTACTATGTCATCAGCATAAAGATGGGGAAAAAGCATTTAATAAATTTACACGTCATTTATGTAAATTGTGAACAGAAAGGGTCCTAAAACTGAATCTTGAGGTACATCTTTTTTGACCTGTAGGAAGGAGGAACTAACTCCAGCCATCTGAACACATAGCGTCCTACCCACCAAATAATCTGCAAAGCAAGCAAAAGCTTGATTGGAAATACCTTTTCTCAAAAGAATTTCAGGCAAGAGAGTGTGATCCACAGTGTCAAAAGCCTTTGACAGATCAAGAAACAAGGTAACACAAAACCTCCCAAAACCTCCCGAATCTAATGCTTCAAGCATGTCATTCAAAACTTTTAAGGCTGGAGTAGCAGTACTGTGATGCTTCCTGAAGCCCAACTGAAGAGAGTTTAGAATGTTGTTTAATTCCAAATATTACTTCAATTGACCACAAACAACTTTATCTTAACTTTAACTTACTTTATCTTAAAATATATATATATATATATATAGCCCCTAATTTTCTTGTTTGAACAAGAGCTGACGACAAGGCATCCCATTCCATCTCATAACATTTTGCAGCGGTAAATCTGAGAAAACCATCTGAAACACACACACATATATATATACTCGTATTTTAATTAGTGGTCTCAGGTGATTAAAAAATTAATCTAATTGATTACAAGGTCTGATTAGTTAATCTGGTTTCATGGTGAAGGCGCACATCAGTTCACTTGGAGCTGTTGTACTTGGTCACAGCGTTGGTACCTTCGGACACGGCGTGTTTAGCCAGCTCACTGGGCAACAGGAGGCGCACGGCGGTCTGAATCTCTCTGGATGTGATGGTGGTGCACTTGTTGTAGTGTGGCAGACGAGACGCCTCGGTGGCAATGCGCTCAAAAATGTCTTTGTCTAACGAGTTCACGATGCTCGTAGCTCTGGAAGAAATACCGGTGTAGGGATGGACCTGTTTGAGCATCTTGTACACATAGATGGCGTAACTCTCCTTCGTGCTCCTCTTTCTCTTCTTGCATCCCTTATCAGCGGTCTTTGTCTCCATTCTCTTGGAGCCCTTCTTGGGTGCTGACTTCGCCAGTTCAGACATGTTCCTCAGTAACGTTTAGACCAAACAAATGGGATGTTAAGTAAGACAGGGAAACCCTGAAACAGACTATGAACTGCTTCTCTCAGCTGGTTAAGCAACAAACCAGAATGACTAATACCTCTAAAACTAGAATTGACCTGACCATAGAGGATAATGGCTACTCATAATCAGCTAACCAGGCTCTCTCTGATCATATTCTCGTGTAAATTAACTAAATTATGATTTTCTAATGTCCCTTGCATCCCAGTTAACTCTACATCTATGTTTGAGTTCATACCTAAAAGCCAGCAACATAACATAACTTAGGGCCCGGTCACACGGCACTTAACGAAGGGCAATGAAGCCCAAACGAAACAGATATCTGGACTTTCGATGACTTTTGTTGGCATCGTTTAACCTTCGCACAGCTGCGTTCCTGCAGCTGGCGCTTCTGGATTTTTAAGCTGTTGAAAAATTTGAACAAATGCTGTTGAAAACCTCAATTCAACCATATTTGTTTTGCTGTAATTTTAGACTGTTTATCGTTTGCTTAGTTTTTGTAACGTTAGTATTTATTTTGACTTTGTTTGACCAGCTGAAGGTTTTCACACAGTAAAGAAGCTGGTTTATGAGCACTGCTGTGGTGTGGGGCTTCTGCTGCTGTGTGTGATGTGGCAAGTGCTGCCGTGTTCATGCCATGGTGCTGACCGGCCAGAAAGAATTTGTCGGCCTCCTCCGCCAGCGCACACCAGTCTGTGATCGTGATGTTGCTCCAGCGCTGCGCGCACCTGAGGGGAGAGTTGCTGCACAGCCCATGCAGAGAGAAGTGCCGGCTGGCCCTTTCAGTCTGTCAGTTCAAAAGTTTTGAGAAAGTGATCCTTGATTGCTGTGTATTTGTTCGCAGCAGGGGGCTTTGTAGGAGCGCAAACAGCCACATTTCCATGTAGCTGCTGAGTGCTAACACGATCCTTGATCGCTGTGTATTTGTATGCAGCAGGGGGGCTTTGCAGGAGCACGATCAGCTTCTGTGGAGCTGAGGGCTGACACGGTGTAAGCCTCCATTTGTGCAAACCAGGCGGCAGTTTACAGAACCATGATTTTCAAGTGTGGAAAAGCTCCCAGCAGCAGCGGGCAGTTGCGTGTGAACATCTTTGATCCACAGAGGTGTGACATATAAAAAAGAGAGCCCAGTGTGATCGCAAATGGCTGCATTCTTTTATGAACAACATTTGAGTTGTTAAATCATGTACGAGGCAGTCGTGTTGTGTGCGCGTGTGCTACAATACATCCAAACACTGAATGTATTCTTCTAGTGTAGGGATGGGTATCGGGAACCGGTTCCTTTCAGGTAACGTTAAGAAGTGATTCGATCCACCGACATCAATAACCTTTTTGCTTAACGATTCCCTTATTGGTCCTTCAGAGCATATGTCTGTGAGTAATATTTACCTTTTTTATGTTAAACCGACCTGTTATGGTCTTCTGAAACAATTGGTAGTTGTATTTTATAACTTAAAAACAGGACTGATGCTAACGCATTAGCATGTCTATGGCGTTTTCAATGTTTAAGTTAGCATTAAGCAGTTCACATCTCAGCATGTTTGTGTGCATTTGTGTTCTGTATAATTAATGGCTTAGCATTTGTTGTCATAAGAGTCAAATTATATTTTTTATTTATTTTTATTCATATATTAATAATAATAGTAACAACAGTAATAGTAATAACTCATAACTGATAATGCTACAATAAAATTTTAGAGAAAGAGACAAAAAAGAACCTGATGAAACAAAACACAACAGAAAAGATAAAACCAAGTAACAATGAAAATAAATACATATAGAACACCTAGTGACTCTTACACCTCCACTGCATCCGTTTTATTTAAGTTAAATGACAATTTGTTTCAGTCAAACCATATTTTCAATGTGTTAATTTCTTCAGTGATTTCCTTTAGAACTATCTGCCAAGCTAGAAAACTGCTGCATCCTAGTGAGAGCAGAATACTACTGGAATGAATTTGAATAAGGAAGGTTGTTTTTTTTTCTCATCAAAATGGATGCTGCACTCACTGCAGTTTATTGTCTGGAATAGCCCCAGATTACATTTCAGAGCTTCTAGAATTCAAACATTTTCATGCGGGTGGTGTTGGGGGGTAATTTTGGGTTTCAACTTTTAAAGTTACTAACTGGGACTCCTATGTTGTTGCAAGAAAGAAATGAGAATCGTCCTCTGTTCTGTTCAGACAGCTCCAAACGCTGTGCGGCTCTCCGCCGAGTCAAGTTAGAACGATAGAGTCCACTTGGAATTAATAACTTTAAAGCGAAACACTGTTTAAATCAAATGACACCTCTTTCCAAACATTGTAATACAAACTGCAGTCGATCAAAATGTTTTTTCCTCGCAAAACGAGACGTCCTGCACTGATGTACAGCAGCCGGCTGAGTTCAGCTCAGAGGTATGGAGAGACATTCATGCCAAAATGTCTGAAAGGAAATGCTTTTGACAAAAACTACATATTTGATTTATTTTTATTTATGTCCAGAGATCAAGGATCCAGTGACCAATTTTAAATGTTGTTTACATAGAAAACCTGTAAAGCCGACTTTTAGTACACAGAAAATTCATAAGAGGTATCGATAAGGTGATCGATAATGGCATTGATATCAATGAAATCTTATCAATACCATTCCTAATCCAGAGTGAATCATCTGGAGAGAAGGTAATGCGCATGCTTGTCTGATCCACATACACTGCACCTGTGTGTGCGTGATCAGAATTGGTAATCGAACCCACGCGAGTGCGACTGTTTGATCCACACAGCCACAGCCCGGTGATCAGAAACACCAGGGTTTTGAAAAAAGGCAGAGAGACAGACAGCGCTCTCTCTCTCCCTCCCTCTCTCTCTGTCTCGTACGTGCGCATTTCAGGTGTACAGACAGCGATTAGAGTTTTGGTATTTGAGAGATTTGAGAAATATTTGACGTGTTTGTACGTGTGTAATTTTGGTGTTTAGCTTGTGTGGATAGTGTGGTGGTGTTTTGTTTTTTTTGTAAAAATGAGGTGTCTTATGAATGATGAGCAAGCGCTTCATTTTTTGTTTATTTTTTTAAATTGGAGCAAGACGGAGCGTGCAGTGTGTCATCAGAGTCTGAACCAGACAGTGAGGATTCTGATGATGGAGATGATCCCTATTTTCTGGACAAGGAACAAGAGCAGGTGGATCCACCGACGTGTACACAGATCTCCACAGTGGGTTGGATCACGCGCTTTTTTTTGCTGCTTTTCCAGGACTCAGATGCTACAGAGCCCAGTCCCAGTGCCGAGTCCTGGAACGTAGAGATGCAGACACACACTGCTGCAGCAGTGGCTCCAAGCGCGTTTTGTTTAAAGCGTGGAGATCAACGTTGGCTTCTGTTTTGTTTTGTTCCTCTTTTGTACCCTTTGCACTCTTGACCAGGCATTTAGCTTTAGCTATGAAAGGTCTTAAATGGTCTAACATCCTTGCATGTGTGAACCCTGAGAGTGTTACGATGACCAGATACGATGATATTTGAACATAGAAATCAGGAAAAAACTGAGGACCATGGTGTCAGGCCCCTTTCAACTGATATGAAATTGCTCCTATATGAATTACGATTATTAGTTGAACTACACACATACTCTTAAGCAACTGAGAGACGTGCAAACACACTGCCCAGCCAGAACAACAAACGCTCCATACGCAGTATTTAAAATCAAATCAAATCAATTTTATTTATATAGCGCCAAATCACAACAACAGTTGCCCCAAGGCACTTTATATTGCAAGGCAAAAGCCATACAATAATCACAGAAAAACCCCAACGGTCAAAACGACCCCCTGTGAGCAAGCACTTGGCGACAGTGGGAAGGAAAAAGTCCCTTTTAACAGGAAGAAACCTCCAGCAGAACCAGGCTCAGGGAGGGGCAGTCTTCTGCTGGGACTGGTTGGGGCTGAGGGGAGAGAATCAGGAAAAAGACATGCTGTGGAAGACAGCAGAGATCAGTCACTAATGATTAAATGCAGAGTGGTGCATACAGAGCAAAAAGAGAAAGAAACACTCAGTGCATCATGGGAACCCCCCAGCAGTCTAAGTCTATAGCAGCATAACTAAGGGATGGTTCAGGGTCACCTGATCCAGCCCTAACTATAAGCTTTAGCAAAAAGGAAAGTTTTAAGCCTAATCTTAAAAGTAGAGAGGGTGTCTGTCTCCCTGATCTGAATTGGGAGCTGGTTCCACAGGAGAGGAGCCTGAAAGCTGAAGGCTCTGCCTCCCATTCTACTCTTACAAACCCTAGGAACTACAAGTAAGCCTGCAGTCTGAGAGCGAAGCGCTCTATTGGGGTGATATGGTACTATGAGGTCCCTAAGATAAGATGGGACCTGATTATTCAAAACCTTATAAGTAAGAAGAAGAATTTTAAATTCTATTCTAGAATTAACAGGAAGCCAATGAAGAGAGGCCAATATGGGTGAGAGGTTAAATAAAAGATATGTGCAGAAGAGGTTACAGTTTGCCAAAGAACATATCAACTGGCCTAAAGAGAAATGGAGGAACATTTTGCGGACTGATGAGAGTAAGATTGTTCTTTTTGGGTCCAAGGGCCACAGACAGTTTGTCAGACGACTGCCAAACTCTGAATTCAAGCCACAGTTCACAGTGAAGACAGTGAAGCATGGTGGTGCAAGCATCATGATATGGGCATGTTTCTCCGCCTATGGTGTTGGGCCTATATATCACATACCAGGTATCATGGATCAGTTTGGATATGTCAAAATACTTGAAGAGGTCATGTTGCCTTCCCTTGAAATGGGTGTTTCAACAAGACAATGACCCCAAGCACACTAGTAAACAAGCAAAATCTTGGTTCCAAACCAATGAAATTAATGCCTCGCAGGTGTGAAGAAATCATGAAAAACTGTGGTTATACAACTAAATACTAGTTTATGGGAACCCCCCCAGTTGACTGCTGGGGGGTTCCCATAAAAATCAACATGTTTATAATGTTAGGGTATTTTGACACTAGTATCACTACAACTTAAAACATTATCCACGTGCATACCTAGCATGTATCACTTCAAACAGTTTCAAGACCCTGAACTCTCTCTTCCTGTTTTGGCCCACAAAGTTGTACTGCCTGGATAGGCCATAGTGTAGGGCAGGGATCTTCAGCTCAAGTCTTTGAGGGCCGGTGTCCTGCACCTTTTAGAAGTGTCCCTGGTCCAACACACCTGAATCATTACCTCCTCTGTATGCAGTCACGTTCTCCAGAGTGCTGCTAATGACCTCATTAATTGATTCAGGTGTGTGGACGCAATGACACATCTAAAAGTTGGCCTCATTAATTGATTCAGGTGAAATGAAGCAGTGACACATGTAAAAGTTGCAGGACACCGCCACTTGAGAACTGGAGTTAACCCCTGGTGTAGGAGGAAGGTCATCATCCTTGTGGGCCTCATCAACAGTTGTTCCCCTTTCAGCCACAGCTGCAACCTGAGGGGGAACAAAGGCAATACAAAGAAAATTATCTGTATTTCTCACTGGAGTAAACCACTCAACATGAAACAACTGCCAGAAGCATGGATGTGATCACATTTGGGAAGTTTCAGATCAAATTCCCTGCTAGCCCCCCAATAAAATTGAATTGAGTTGCACTACCCTAGACTTAACATACATACCAGTTTGGACATGACGTTTGGGTTTGACAGTGTTTTTTTCCATGATTTCCACATCACGAAGTGCCTTTGAGGGGAACCTTCTGGTGTAAAAGGGATTGTAGTGCTGATGTTGCCACACTGTTACAGCAACGTTTGTAGCATCCTCCCATGGATTTTTTGGTTCTCTTTCATCTCCTCAAGGAGTGCTAAGATGTGAACAATCATGCTGTCCCTGATTTGTGTTCAAGGGGTATGTGGTGACATGGTGACAGTTTGAAACATTGGGCCATCTATGGTTACCCTGAGGCAGAGGAGGTGTCTGCATAGATCTGAGAGTGGATGGAGGCGATGAAGGTAGAGACCTGAGGGTGGATGGAGGCGGCGGAGGTGAAGACCTGAGGGTGGATGGAGATGTAGGCCTGATGGGGCTGCCAAACAAATTGTCGTCATCCTCATCCTCACTAGACAGTCACTTGCCTAGAAATGTGTAATATATAAGCACAATCAATGAGTTAAAGCACAGTTTAAAAAAAAAAACATTAACTGGTGACACCACTATACATCAGTACGCATCTATCAGTTCTCCCAGGATTTCACAGGCCTTTTTTGAAATTGTTGTAACCTAAAATGCCTGTTTTTGCTGGAGCTTTTCCAAAAAGACTTGAATTTGTGTAATAGTTGTGATCGCTACAGCGCAAAATCTTGGAGGGTCTAATCTATATACAGTATGACTACATTCTGGATATCAGAGAGACTCCTCACGTGAATCCATAAGATCTGTTCCAACACCCCAGGCCCTCTTCAGGCATACACACATCCATTTGTGTACATCTTTTCCCCCCTAAAATGTTATTGTTACTTTTATTAGGTGTATCATTTAATATTATTTGTGGGTTAATCGTATATCTGTTGTCTACCTCCCTCATTTTGACAACTTTGAACCAAATGCACTTAACAAATCTCCCACAAAACTTGTCCTTCCTGTGTTATTGGGAAAATTAAAGTGACGTTATCCATGTAGTATCTACCATTTCATAATTCAGATAGCCTCACTTCTTTTTACGCTTCTCCTTTCCAATATTCTCTGTAGAATCGGAGTCTGTTGGCACATCTGTGTTCTGTTCATACGCTACTAATTTTGTGTGAGCAGTTTCATACGTTGCTGGTGGAGACCGACAAATGAGTGGCAATTGGTTTCATCTGTTACAGTTTCAGAATCTCCTCAGCATAGTCACAATGGTCAGAAGAACATAAGGCAGGACTGAAAAATTCTCATAGATGCAGAGAGAAGTAAAACGTTTCTGTACATTCTACTGGGTATATTTTTGAGAACAACTTTGTTGTACAATAATATACCCAGAACAAAGTGTAAAGTAAGAATTGCCGAACCTCTGTGGGTTTCCATGTGCTGAATTGACTTTCTGTTCCGTGATGGGGTGGAGTGTTCCAGATGTGCACTACGCAGTAGAATGCACACTCCTTGGTTTGAATATTAAGCATTTTCTGTGAAAGTCATATATGTACACCCGGCTTGATCACCACTACACTGCGTTGTGTTCAGTAGCAAACTCGGTCAACAATGGCACGGCTTGTAGAACCCAGGTTTATTCCTGCAGCGATTTGACAGAGCAAAAAAACAATTTGTGGTCAGAAGTGCCCAGTCTCCATGCACATATATATATATATATATATATATATATATATATATATATATATACACACAGTGGTCCCTCGTTTATCATGGGAGTATCCGCGAAATAGTCAGTGCTATTTTCCTGTGTAAACACTCTCATTTTTTCTTCTGGGCGAGAAGATTATAAACAGACACACGCAGAACTCTCCCTTCGCTCACTGCCTCCGGAGGTACGGATGCGGGACCCGCAAAGAATCCAAGTCCTCTCTCGGTGGCCACGGAGATCTGCAGCTGTGGGCAACATCCGCATCAAAACAGCGAGCGTAGTCTCTGGACTTGTTGCCAGATTTGGCACAGCTCCGCACCGCAGACAGGAGGGCGGTGTGAGTGGCCCGCTGCTGTGTTTACCGAGCCCGCAGACTCAGTAAGTGCATCGGAGGCAGTGAGAGCAATCGCGGTGATGCCGACTGGTGCCGCGACAGGTCCGCCTGATAAGGACGCAGGACACGATGCGCTGTTAAAAAAAAAAAAAAAAAAAAAAAAAAAAGCATGCAAAATTGAACTAAAAAAAAATCTGCGAAACTGCGAGGCCACGAAAGGTGAACCGCGTTATAGCGAGAGACCACTGTGTGTGTATATATACGAGTATGTGTGTGTGTGTGTGTGTGTGTGTGTGTGTGTGTGTGTGTGTGTGTATATATATATATATATATATATATATATATAATTGTCAGAAGTGCCGAGTCTCCACATTGACGCACCTATTCAGAGAAAACAGCTTAATGTGGATCTCACATGGAGATTTTGTTTTTAATTGTGACAACTAAACCACACACACTGAAAATCCTTTTTTTTGTGTTTTTTTTAGCTAGGTTACAACAACTCTCAACTCACTTTACAAGTTAAAAATGCATAAAAAGTTACCAAATTCGATCTACTAAGAATGTAAAAGAACCAAAGTACTCTATGCACTCAAATCATCATATTGCATTGATCCCTCGTTTATCGTGGGAGTTACGTTCTAAAAATAACCCGCAATAGGCGAAATCCGCGAAGTAGTCAGCGTTATTTTTGTACAATTATTATAGATGCTTTAAGGCTGTAAAACCCCTCACTACACACTTTATACACTTTTCTCAAACAGGCATTAACATTTTATCACGTTTCTCTCCTGTGTAAACACTCTCAAAGTTCAAACCTTAGTAGAAAAATAAGTCCAGTATTATAGAATGAAACCAAAGATCAAAACCTGTTTTCAGGCCCAAACATTTGTTTGAGAAATAAAAATTTTTACAACATTTTCCTATAAATAATTATGATGTCTTTTAGAACTAACAAATTTAATTTTAATGATCAACCTACGAGGTTGGACACATAAGAAATTATTAATAGTGACTGACTAGTATTTCACAGTTCCTCTGACCGTGCCTCTGCGTCCTGGCGCCGCTCCGCTGTAGCGTCTTTTTCCACTAAGTGACACCTCGGGCAGGTGTCTTTTCCCAAGTGAAGAACACAGTTATGGGTAGTTGCTTTTTTTCTTCTGGGCGAGAAGATTATAAACAGGCACACGCAGAACACAATGCACGTACTCTTTCTCCGCTCACTGCCTCCGGTGTTACCGTTGCAGGACGGATGCGGGACCTGCAAAGAATCCAAGTCATTAAAAAGATAAAAACCTCTTTCAGTGGCCACGGAGCTCTGTGGCTGCGGTTACCGAGACCATGCAGCAGGTGCTGCGCATCAAAACGGCGAGTGTAGTCTCTGGACCTGTTGCCAGATTTTGGCCACAACCATGGCATGAAAATTTAAAATAATAATAATAAATAACTAAGATAATAATAATAATCAAAACAAATAAAACATAACATAATAATAAGATGTAGCAATGACTATTACGTATAAATTGTGTGTGCAGATGATGCAGTCATTTTTACACCGGCTTATAACATCCGACAAGCCTCATGCATTTTGACATCCACTTTATCTGATGTCTAGGGGCCTCATGTACAAAAACTTGCGTTGACTTTCTACTAAGAGTTGGTGGATGCCAAAACCCTGAATCAGGCGTAAGCACAAATATATTCAGATGTATCAAAGTGTGCATAGGCATGAATCCATGCACGTTCAGTTTGTACAGCCGACTGAACATGGAATTTAGCGCACATGCACCAAACTCCTCCCTGTCCATGCTTCTATCTGCAAATGTATTCAAATAAGCTGGCTGCTGACAGCACCATAAGTGTAGAGTGTTGTGCATCTCTGTTGTGTGTAAAAAAATTAAAGAACTTTCAGAGACAAAAACAATGAAAGCTGTGGTTAGATCTCCATTCTCTCAGCTCGCTGTAATGTAAAACGGAAATTAAGAGTACATTTGTGTGTAAATGCTGAACTGTGTTGCGTGCACACACTGAAGTAAAAACATTAGGTGCATGGCAGCTGACAGTGTGTGGCATTAACATTACACACACTTTTAGTAACAAATATTGGACACAGTCGGGGGCTTGTTAAGAAGCTCTCTAGTTCCACCATCAAGAAAAAGAAAATGTATTAATAATAATCATAAAAAAACATATTTGCATGCGCACTTGCCCAAATGTGTCCGCGCTGGTTTTCATTAGGAACAATTACATGGATAAATTATTTAACCACCAAGCAGCCTGCCCATCGTGCACTGTGCAGCCTCCAGTCTGATGAGCATTTGCGCACCACATATGATTTGAACATTGATGGAATGAAAATCTTTCCTGTTAAGAAAAACAAAATCATGTGATGGCGCCTTTGTAGCAAAATGTGTGCAGTTAATAGCTCCGATTACATTCGGAAAACCGGCTGTCGCTACAAAATGCGCTGTAATGTTGGAATGTGATGTACCTGGATGAGATCCGGATGATTGCGTTCTACAAAGCTGGCATGGCTTGTCACAAAGTTGACTGGCACACTCCTGACCAGTCAGCCAGCTCACATTGAAATGCCCATGATGCCAGGAAGTGCTGCATGGTCAACACCCGTGTGAGCACAGACAGCCTCTGGCTCCTCCCCATATTGCGCTCTGGACCGGCTGCAGTTCTATGCACAACTCCACTAACAGTGGCCTTGGTAATCGAAATCGGTTTATGAGACAATTATCATTTGCAAGTAAATCCTCGTGTTCCCCCCTGAGTACATGCTCACGTTTGATTGCACCATTTGCAAGGTCCTCTAACAACGTTAACACAGCCACTATTGGTGCCATTTTACGCATCACTTTGCGCATGCTTTTATATCCACCCATATAACTGCAAACTTGTGGGTGTATTAATTGTTCATCACTGTGTCCCTGATGTGCACATCACTCTGATGACTTCTTGTTTTCACACTATTAACAGTTCCCAGCATCACCTCCACATGTCCACAGTGGAACAATAGCTGTAGAAATGTGCATACGCCAGCCAGGATTTTTGCATGATGCATGGCATATTCCACGGTCATTTCACTTTTGATACATCTGAACGTTGGCATGGCGACTTCAACCTCCACACCACTTTTTGCTGAAAAGTTAACTCTGCAGAATGTCAAGTCAGCCATCGGCCATCTTTGTACTCCTCATAGAAGCTGTGTGATGACGTGCGCAATGTGAGTGTCCAATCAGAATTGGTTCACCGTCACATGGTTTTCCAAAATCTAATTGTAGGGCAGATTTACCTCACGTGAAAAGCCAAAGATCGTTTTCAGGAGTGATATGTTACTAGTTGGCCCGTTTGAATAGCTCCAATGAGTACATACTATTAATACATACTCAGTGTGCCCTGTGCCATTACGCACAGCGAACAGTGAAAGCAGGAGCACACGGAAAGCCTCTGATGACAATCTCATGTGCTCAAACAAAGAGTGTGTAACTCTCAGGATTGCTCCACTAGTTTGCATGTGAATGTTACTGGATAACTCTGTTGCTTTCTCTGCATAAAGCACTGTTTACCATATCAATGGACAACAAAACGCCTAGACCATTTTGTATATATTGTTCAAAATGTGCATTTGTGATTATTGTTTGAACCTTTTTGTTGTACAGACTTTCACACAAGTCCTCAAATTACCTTTATAAAGTGTCAAAACAATTGTTTATTATAGTTTGTGTGTTTTGAATAAATGTGTGTGGAAAATTATTTTTCGCTTTATTTTTTCCTTGCCTATTTTTGATTGTAAACCTTTATTACACTTACAAAACACAACAAAAACATATATATTCTGAAAGCACAGGTTGTCCTGAAAAAAAAGAGACATAAAACTTGATTGTGGGATGCAGGGAGAGCTACTAACAGCAATAACAAAACATTTATGCCAGTTGAGTGAATTGTCCAAAAAATGCCCTCAGACCCCAGAGGGTTAAAGGCGATTTTGCACAATATGACTCCTTTAATAATTATCTTATTAGATTTTATTTTAAATCTGTCCATTGAACATTAAAATCTGGATGAAAACCTCGTGAATCAAACATTTTTAATCTCTTTTAAGTCTGTTTGAGTTTTGTGACAATGTTAATTATGATCATTAAAGCCAAACTAATGGTTTGTGCATGAGCATCAATAAACGCACAAACTTCCACATTTGAGATTTAGCAATGACAGTTATTAAAACTTTTTATACTTTTGTATAAAAAGTATTGACATCTAACCCAGTTATTGCGCTCAAAAACAAGTCTTTCCATCATTCCAGGTCCTACTTCTATGTCATATTCTGTTATTTCAACATTATCATTGACAGTTTAAATGATAGGTTGAATCTAGGATCATTTAAATAAGCACTTCTTTTGACTTTTTTTTTTTCTTCCGGGATCTTGCAAAATTGGAAAAATCCCTATGTTTAACATTGAACAAATTTTAAAAAATTCATAACTCTGTCAAAAAGATCACATTTATTTCATATTTGAGAGCATTATATAGGACAGTATCCTTTATTGACTGACAAAGTTTCATCTGGATCTGATCCGGATTACAGATTTTGTGACCATTTAAATTTAACATTGAAATCCCCATTTAATGTATATTTTACATTATATCTCAATCAAAGGTGCCCCAATCACGCTCATATTTGAAAGTGAGGTGCAGGCTGGCACTCAATATCACCTGGCAAAGTCTAATCCAGATTGTGTATTTTATGGACATTTGAATTTAACCCTCTGCAGTCAAGACGCGCCCTCACATCAAAAGACACATGACCTAATTAAGCGGACATAGCACACAATCTGCTCCACTCTGAGTGTCTGTTTGAATGTGTGTTGAAAGTGGAGACTTCAGCCTCCACACCACTTTTGAAATTTTGTTAATAGGCCAAGCATAACTTGAATTATGATTTAATAATTCATGCAAGTTTTTTTGGGGGGTGGGGTGGGGTAATATTCTCAAATTCACTGCGAGTTTTGCAGACAGCCACAGCAGAAACGACTGATTTCCTCCTCATTCACCTGCAGGAGCGAGAGGGCTGGAGTGAAATACGACTCCCTCAACTCCAGCAGGAGAGAGGGGTGTTACCATTGGTGGAAAACTAAGCGTGATCGGAACTAACGAATCACATTCACCAACTCCACGTTGGATTGATGACAACACACAGACCCCACATGGGTGGGTATGTGTGCGCGTGCGTTTTGCGAGCGGGACTTTTCTTCTTTGTCTCTCTGTCGCAGACAGAGAGACAAAGAATCACTGGTATAAATATTACCAAATAAACAATGATCCCCCAATCCACATAATTTGGTTGCTGAGAGAAGAAAATTGTGGTTTTGTGTGGAGTGAAAAGCAGACGCAAACAGTTTTGAAAGTTGTAATATTTGCTGTGTTTGGAGTGTGTGTGGTGGAGTGTTTTTATTTTTTTTAAAATTATTATTTAGTGCGTCAAAATAATCGGGCATCTTGGAACAGTGCGTCAAGTCTCTGTCTCACTCTTTTTTTTTTCTTTTTTTTTTTTTTTTTAAACTGCATGAAGACGCGTGGAATGCGTCTGAGTCTGAACTGGAGCGTGATCAATCTGATGATGAAGTGGACTTTATTGTTCTGGACAAATGAGAGCAGGTGGCTTCACCAATCTGTGCGCACAGATTTGCACAGTGAATCGGACCACACGCTTCGCTTTCCATCTTCTCCAGGACTCATGCGCTTCTGCTCCAGCGCCAAGTCCTGGAGCACAGCAGGGTGGAGACACACTACCCCAGCAGTCAGCAGGCTCCGGGGGCAGAGAACACAGTTCACTAGAGACCCCCCCAAAATCCAAAACACTTTTCTGTGGTTTTGTATTTTTTTTTTTTTTTGGCCGCTAACACAGTCAGGACAGTCTGTACCAATAC
The DNA here is from genome assembly GCF_902500255.1 of Thalassophryne amazonica. Taxonomy (NCBI): domain Eukaryota; kingdom Metazoa; phylum Chordata; class Actinopteri; order Batrachoidiformes; family Batrachoididae; genus Thalassophryne; species Thalassophryne amazonica. The sequence continues at coordinate 20,538,244 of NC_047104.1, forward strand.
CAGTACAAATGCTACAAAAACAAGGAATTACGGAAAAATACACATGGATATTGAGGTGGAATATCTGTACAAATTTTGGGGGCTTCCGATGTGCATTGGACAGGAATTGTTTTTCTGAGTGGCACAAATATAATTTGTGTGGCATCTTATTGCATGTAAGTAAGTCCCTCCGGCTGCTCCCTTGTTTGCACTTGGGGTCACCACAGCAAATCCAAGGTGGATTGGCATGTTGAATTGGCACAAGTTTTACGCCGGATGCCCTTCCTGACGCAACTCCACATTACATGGAGAAATGTGGCAGGGGTGGGATTTGAACCCGGAACCTTCTGAACTGAAACCAAGCGCATTAACCACTTGGCCACCAATAGCCACAAAAAAGCGCCTGAAGCATTTCCTGCAAAAAGTAGTCATAAATGCCCCAAAATAACCAAGACTAATAATAACCAAGAAAACCCCATTTGGTGTACATTTTGCATTATATCTCAATCAAAAGTGCCTCAGTCACCCTCATTTTTCTGTTATGGATTTACCTACACCACCAAAATTGGATGGAGGCTCCAATTTTTTGCCCGTTTGTCAGTCTTCCAGTTATCAGTCAGAAACCAAGTGCCAAAAAGCATAGCAGAGATAACCAATGTTCTGTGAAAATTATCTGATAAAGAATTCCACAACCGAAAAAGTTGGTAGAAAAAAACAGACAACACCAATAAAAGAAAACTTTAAGTGAATGAACTAAATACATACTTCTGACATTTGATCACATCTAATTTAGCTTATGAAAAGCCACTTCTAACAGGACTTTGACCTTTAAATTTTTTTTTTATTATTATTTTTTTTTATTTTTTTTTTTCCAAAGTAAAATTTTGTGGAATGAAAACTAGTGTTGGGGGAGGTTTGTGCTCTATGAGCGTGGTACTCTAATTCCAGGCTTGACGTTACTGACAGCAGGAAGCAGCAGAGCCTGTAACCTCCTGTCTCTGGTTCCTCCACAGAAAGACGATGACATAGAGGAGGGTGACCTCCCGGAGCACAGAAGGTCTCCGCCTCCGATTGACTTCTCCAAAATGGATCCTTCCAAACCTGAGGAGCTGCTGAAGATGTCCAAAAAGGGCCGGACTCTGATGGTTTTTGCCACAGTGTCTGGAGATCCCACTGAGAAGGAGACTGAGGAGATCACAGGGCTGTGGCAGGGCAGCCTCTTCAATGCCAACTTTGACATTCAGAGGTAAGCCTTCAAAACTGGTCCACCGCCTTTTCTCAGGGGCTTCTTCTGTGTGGGAGGGTCGAGAACCGTCCTCAGTGAATGATGTCATTACGGTTACCTTATAGACAAATTCAGTCCATATCCTCGCCATTCTGATCCATTTATGGTTTCTCAGTCTACAGGAGCAGGGGTGGTGGCCAAGTGGTTAATGCGCTTGGTTTCAGTTCAGAAGGTTCCGGGTTCAAATCCCACCCCTGCCACATTTCTCCATGTAATGTGGAGTTGCGTCAGGAAGGGCATCCGGCGTGAAACTTGTGCCAATTCAACATGCAGCTCCACCTTGGATTTGCTGTGGCGACCCCAAGTGCAAACAAGGGAGCAGCCGAAGGGACTTACTTACTAGTCTACAGGAGCAGAGAAAAAATCTGACCAAACAGCAGCCAGCAGTGTGGGTGTGGCAGCGGTGCAACTGTTTTTCTTCATTCTGTCAGCTAATAACAAGGCAAACATGGGGACAAACATGGAAGGGCCAGTCTGTCTGTGGCCCCAGCCGTACATACAGAAAATTTGACCCCTTCTGTGTCAGGACCCATCTTTTCACCCATGAGCATGCACACAGGAGCATCTTAATCACACTGAAATGTGAATGAAACATGAAATGTGAAAAAACAATAAGGGCAATTCCGGCATCACTGGCGTTACGAATTTTCGGACATTTAGCCCTATTGTTCCCAAGTTCCTCTACTTAGATTCTAGAGTTTTACAGTAAGAGACAATTGACCTTTACTTATTCTCACTGTATTACACATTGGTCATTGTACCCATTATGCTTAGTGCCAGGGCAGAAAAAGAGTGCGTCACTGACATTACGAAAAAGGGACATCCTGAAAAATCAAGCAGTTTTATTCAAAATTTCTCCTCAAACTATTGATGAGTTCAAACCAAGTATGATATTCATTTATACCCAACATAGACAAAATCATCCACAATACTTTCATTCAAAATTAATGATTTCTGAACTCAGTACGAATGGGGAAAATTGCGTCACTGACATTACGGATTCTTGACCTCTAAACGTCTAAAGAGTGCATGAAAACTATCAGGTATTATGTGCCATACCTTATACTGTGACTTGATTGAAGTATAAAGAACTATATGAAGTTGATTTTATCCACATTTATGATGACAATATTATGATAATTAAACAAATATGTTTGACTATAGTGATATATACGTCTATTTGTATGTATCAGGCTACTAAATCATCAATCATATAAATTGAAGTAATCTGAAGTCATGCAGCTACTATTCTGATATGTCTGTAAACAGTCAAAATTCAAACAGCAGACAAAACAAGAGTTAAAAGCATTGATAAAGAGTATTTCAACCATTCATTTCTGTCAGAAATGGTCGGTCTGAACATTGTCTCTGTTCACTGCAAAGGTTACTCAGGAAAATCTGGAAACTTGTACAATCCCCTGGCATTCAGAAGGATGGGTACTTTCAGTTTTTTCTTGATTTTGTCCTTTGTATAGAATATTTTGTCTTCCACTTTTGGTATTTTCCAGTAGACCCCTGCTTTCATCATTGTAGACACCTCATAGTGGTCACCAACAATGGAAATTATTTCTCCGGGGTAGAGGGTGCCATCATATGATACTGCACACCAATCTTTTACCTTCAAACTTTCATCTAGACTGCTTTGAGAACTGTCATCTGAAGTTTCATCACTGTCAGCCCCATCTGCATCTCTGCTTATTGTAGAATGAACTGTTGCACCATTCTTGCTTTGCAGCAAATGTGCCATGGAAATGCCATGACTAGGGGGAGCGTTACAGAACACGTCATCTAGGTTGAGACTCTTATTCCTCAGTGATACGTCGGCATCTGACATTTCAAGTACCTGGACCTTTGAATCTGGGGAATTTGAGGCCTCCACAAATGAGGCAGCATCATTCACAATTGAATTTCTAGTCTTTACAGCCATCCAGACTTGGCGCTTTACTGATCCTCTAATCCCGTCCACCGGCCCCTTTCCATGTGATGTTGCAAAGAAATTCCACACAATATCAACATTGTGCATTTTCTTGAAAACTGGGATGGAGGCTGCTATGAAGCGGTTCTTGAATTGGGATGATGGTCCACAGATGCTGGCATATCTTCGAGCAGTCTGCTCAAGTAAGCAATCAAAGTCTCTTTGGAGTGAGTCAGATTATCGGAAGCGATAACTTTAGCATGACGTTTGCCCGAGTAGTACAGTGCAGCTGTAAACAGGCTAACTTGCTGCTGTTTCCAGTGTGCTGCTATCTTGTGTTGATGAAGATAATTATCCATTGTCTCAACAGTTTAAGTCAGTCACTCCTCTTAACCATCCAAGTTTTAGTGTCACTGACGTTATGAACGTCACTGATGTTGCGCGTCACCGACATTACGCGTCACTGACGTTACGAACTTTACACCTTCATAACTTCCTACATAAAACTCATAGAGCTTGAAACAAGTACTCAACAGGCTTCTCCCAGTGCCTAGTAGGACAAATTAATACATCACATTAATATCTCCAAAGGCATTTTTGCAGCATAAACATAGAACTTTTTTCATCATTACATATTTTACTTCAATGTCAGGAAATACTTCTTCAGAAAAACAGACAAATATCTGGTATTGAATGTTTGTGAAATCATTAGACAAGGCCTTGAACCTTTCAGTAAGCATAAAACACTTTAAATTACTGTTGTCTTTAAGTGTTAGGGTCTGAGTAGATTAACCCTTTACTTCAATTTTATTTTTTAATTTTCAATAGCATGATGATCTCCTGCTGAAAAAAAAACCACATTGAATAAATGAGGTATAGACCTTAGACTTATCCCAACTGATTCCATTCAAATACTGATGACTGTACTTTTTTTTTTTATTTTACATTTGTCTACTTCGGTGCAAATTGCCCATAAAATATCCTAAATCAGTCATTCATATTTCAAAATGGTGGTCTGGTCTGATGGCTCATCAATGCCTGACGTAATGCTGGGCTCGACAATAGCACTGGTCCGATGGCCCGGCGGCCTTTTTTACATGTTCCGGGCCACCACGGGCCAGTGAAGTTCATATTTCACTGGTCCATATGGGCCAGTAAGAATTAAAATTGCTTTGGGCAGATTTATTAGTCTAATGCCGCGTTCACACCGGGCGCAATCAGATGCTACAAATTCGCGGGGGTCGCGTGGCAACGGACGCGCCTCCTTCACCCGGTGTGTCGCTCTGCTTTTGCTGCGAAAATTCGCCCCGGTGCGTCATCAAATAGGAGGAGCTTCCATTCAGCTCGCCGGCTCCGGTTGTCAGTCAAGTTAACATGACGGACCTTGATCACACGGAGCGAGTTGTTGTGGAAAGCTGACAAACGTCATGAGACGTTCCCAATTCAGGCAGTATCATTATTTGCTGCAGGAGCTGCGTCTGGATGATGGCTGCTTTCAGTGGTCCTTCTGCCTCTGCAGGACCCAACTTGAGGACCAACTGTCCCGTTCACGCGCGCACATGTAAACAATTAAAAAAAAAAAAGAAAAAGAAACTCCGCCCCCGCTGCTGTGGGGCTGCTGCTCCTCCAAAAACTCTTGTCATAGTTGTGAAATAAAGGACAAAAGAGACATACGTCCTGCTCACAGGCTGCTACCAGAGACAGGACATGTTGCACCACTTCGCAATGTTGGGAACATTGCCGAAGTGCAGACAAACTTCGTCTGCAGGCGCATCTTCTGATGTGGCGCAAATTTCGCTTCAACATCGATGCGTCATTTTCGCTTAAGCAAGATCGAGCGCAGTGAATATTATGAATTTCTTGAAACCTCCTGCCCCTGGGCAGAAACCAGGAAAGCAAAGGAATGAACAACTATCACCCTCAAAACAAGCACAGAAGAGGAAGGCTGCTGATGCTGAATATGAGAAGAAAAGGGTGAGGAAAACTTGGCAAACTTCCTGGAAGAAAAGACGGCCATGGCTGGAGCGTGATGAGGAGAGTGAGGTTGTCTTCTGTGGAACTTGTAGGGCCATGCCAGAATATGCTAACAAGTAAGTATAAATATACCATGTCCTGGTAGACAATGTGGTATGATTTCATACGCCAGTTTAAAAGTCTAATCAGTATGCCCTTGTGGAAACCCCACGGTGACAACATTAGCAAGGGAACTTGGTTTATGAAATTTAACATATTAATTTTGTAAATGATCAAGAAATAAATTTATTTTTGTATTAATGTCTGAGTGTTGAAAAAATTCCTATCAGTTACCTACCGACACTTTTTTCAAAGTTTATTCACTTTAAGGTTTTTATCATGTAGTATAAGAATTTTGTGTTTGTTTTCAAGTGTTTTTACATTAAGGAAACCCAATTCTAATGTCTGAATGTTGATTTAAAAAATTCTTATCAGTTACCCCCCCGTTCGGCACAGGCGTGAAAGTATGGGCCAGTGATATTTTCATCCGGGCCAGTAACTTTCAGATTCTACTGGCCCTGTGGGCCAGTGCATAAATTGCCTTATTGTCAAGCCCTGTAATGGGCCATTTTCTCCATATGATAGACCCTTCTCAGACATCAATGAGTTATGCAAAGTGGAGCAAAACAAATCAAGATTTGTCATGTTTTTATCTATTATAACACAACTTGAGCCAATTATGTTATATTTCATGTTATTTGATGTTACACACAAGGCATAAATGATGTTTAAAAGGTTAATATCACATTAATGTTCAATACACAAAGCTGCTGTCAGACACTCTTAACACCTTGAGGCAGAGTAAATTATTATTATTATTATTATTATTTTAAAACGTATATGAATTGGGTAAGATCTCTTGCCTTTTCCATTGGATGAATTTACTGTGTAACATGCTTTTTCTTTTTCTTCTTTTTTTTTTACGTGTCGTGTCAGACCGCCTTCAAGATTTATTAAATTTTAAGTTTTTTTTTCTCTCATCAAACTTCATTCTGTACAGATTTATATCATTGTAGGCAGTGCCACTATTCTGCGAACATCTCATCTGTTAAATGTTGTGCTTCATATAAAAAGTAATGTAAGTAATGTAATTCATATAAAACGTCAACTTTGTGATTAGTCTACCTAAAATCTTATGGTGCCCTCTGCTGGTTGCTGTTCCTGTCTAGAGATAGACTTCAACGTTTTTGGCAGAATGTGGATCTAGTTGAAACATCAAAGACTGGATATGAATCTTCGCATGATTCAAATCAGGATTTTGTCCAATCCATTATTTTGTATTCAGTTCTTTGGACCAAAGGTCCTAAAGGTCTAATGCCACAAAGATTCATCTCCAGTTTATCTCGCACTGTGCATTCTATTTCTCAGAAATCTAAAGACGTTTGGTGGGGACATTCCTTGGTGGCTTTTCTGGTCATGGAAATTTTGACTTGTGGGCTGACTCTCCCTGGGGCCCCCAGAATGACAAAAGATGGCAGTTTTCCTTCTTGTAAATGAACTGCTGGAGAAACTGCTGAGTAATATTTTGTCTAATTCTGTATAAAGATATACTGGGGGCCTACCAACATACAGGGCAAATTTTATTGCCCTTATATCACCCTAAGGGGCCCCAGGACCTCCTGCAGCATAAACAATGGCTGTTTACACACTCGGCAGGCAAAAAAACAAACCAAAAACTGCTCAATAGCTTTCTTGATGATTTTATATATATATATATATATATATATATATATATATATTAGTAGTGCTATGTGACTTGTTTCTACTTTTTTTTTACTAATAGCCCAATTTCATGGCCTTAAGAGTGTGCATATCATGAATGCTTGGTCTTGTTGGATTTGTGAGAATCTACTGAATCTACTGGTACCTTGTTTCCCATGTAACAATAAGAAATATACTCAAAACGTGGATTAATCTTTTTAGTCACATAGCACTACTATTATTCTGAACACTATTGTGTGTATGTATGTGTGTGTGTGTATATATGTATGTATGTATATATATATATATATATATATATATATATATATATATATATATATATATATATATATATATATATATATACATATATAATTTTGCATAAAGCTTTACTGAGCAGTTATGAACATACAGAAGAAATCTTGTTGCCCTTGAATCATTGTTTTGAGGTTATGTTTACAGAGACATGTCTCATAAATCGTTGGCTCTAACACCCTCACGTCTGTCCTGGTTCCAAGTTTGAGGCTGTCGTTATGATGTATCTACTGCAGGTTCGTGGTTGGCTCCAACAGGGTCATCTTCATGCTGCGGGATGGTAGCCTGGCCTGGGAAGTAAAGGACTTCCTGGTGTCCCAGGAGCGTTGCATGGAGGTCACAGTGGAGGGACAGGTCTTCCCTGGAAAAGGTGCCAAGAAAGACGAGGCCAAATCCAAAGAGCAGAATGAAGTTAATGCCAAAAGAAGGCCAAGAAGAAGACTGAGGCCAAGAGACCAGACCTGGTGGGGAACCATGGCAGCCATCTGAAACAGGAGCTGTGACATCAGAACAGAACACCTGGGTTCTGGTGTCCATGGTGAGCACTGAACTTCTATCTGGATTAAAGGACAGATCCACATGAAGCCACATTCACAGATGTAGTGAGGTGACATCGCCAATGAGGAGGTGGAACTTTCACCGTCCTTGTTAGAAAATCGATTTTTTGTGAAAATCATCACGTGTTTGTTAGACTAGTCTTAAAATTTGTCAACATTTTTTTTTGATTTTCTGCACAAAATGACTCACAAAATCATTAATAAAATTGTCTTAATTCTGTAGTCTATGTCGGACTTAAGGCTTTCGGTAGTCTGCGACTGATTTTTGTCACGACAGACTTTAGTGTATGCCTTTTCTCTGTCATGCCGTTGTGTAGTCTGTGACAGACTTTGTGTCAACAGCTGGTACTCTGCATTCATTGGACTTCAGTTGGACACTAGTTTAATGCCAGATTATTATCCAAATGTTTTGTTTTTCACTAAACATGAAAAAATAAACTTTTTCCAGAAGAAATGTTTCGTGGGTGGTTGTTCTGGGTTTGACCCAGCCCAAAATGGCAGTAGTAGTAGCCAGTGTGGGAAAACTGGAACGTGGAGGTAAAAGACGCCCTGCTCCAGGCACTGAAACAACAGAGGATATAGTCCATTGGCTGATGGGGTCCCCCATGCGGCTCCATCAGAGGTCTACTTCCTGAGTATTTCCTAATAGCCATGGGTCTCCTCTTCAGGAAAAAACATGTTAACATTAAAAAAAAAAAAACTCCAGAGGCACTTACTACAAGCATTTTTAATGTTGCACAACACGCTGTTTTTTTTACACAGGTTTTGGGTGTAGGGGAAACAAATGTGGTAATATCGCCTCGCCCTGAAGGTCCACAGCAGCAAACTACCACTCAAAATGTTTGTATTTAAATGCTCTTTCACATGATGTATAATGAATGCAAATTAGGTCAACAAGTAGGTCACCAGAGGTCAAAAGGTCACAGAATTTAGTTGATGCTCAAAATCTGGCCCATGCCTCTTTATGTCAGTGTGCTGGTGATAAATGGGGAATTTTGTCAAGTTAACACCCCAAGAAGTGATCCATGGTGTCCCTGCAACAAATCAGAAGGTCTAATGTTCGATTATTTTGCCAATTGTTGCTTCTATTACAAGTGATGTAAAGGTATTTGTCAAAGGTGTTGAAAGGTGATGCTATTTTAGTGTAGGGGTAATGCAATTTGCTGACAACAGTCTTGATGGTCCTTTCTGACTTTGGTCTGGAGCACACAACATCCATTTGTCAGGTTTCAGCCCTGGGTGCTGTCGTTTCTTATTTTACCCCTTTCCATGGTTCAGTATTGTAGCCTGGTAGATGTGCAGTTTTGTCTTCGTGAGGCTGGATTTGTTCCAGACTCTGTGGCTTAGTCTTGCCATACCTGCTGCTGCCTTCACAATCCTGCTGTTCATCTCTGCATCAACAGACAGCGAGTTGGAGAAGGCGGATCCAAAGTATGTGAATTGCTTCACGACTTCCACGCTGTATCCATCAATGGCAATGTTAGGAGGAACAACTGTGCCTTGCATTTGTCTTCTTCAGACTGATGGTCAGCGAACTCCTTGTAGGCATGAGAGAGGTGACTAATAAGCTGCTGCAGACCATCTTCCGTGTGTGATGTCAAGGCTGCATTGTCGGCAAAGAGCATCTCACGGATGAGTACATCCACAACTTTCATCTTGGTGTGAAGACAAATGATGTTGGAGAGCTTGCTGTTGGCCCTAGTGTGAATGTACACTCCCTCTCTGCAGTCCTTCAAGGCATACTGCAAGAGCATGGAGATGAAGATCCCGAAGAGCGTCAGTGCAAGGACACAGCCCTGCTTCACCCCACTGCCAACTAGGAAGGCCTTGCATGTTGCGCCGTTGAAGCAAACTGTGCTGTGCATGTTCTTGTGGAATGAAGAGACCACTACGAGGAGTTTTGGGGGACAGCCGATCTGCTGAAGGAGCCTGAAGAGTCTGCTTTGACTGACTAAGTCAAAAGCCCTGGTCAGGTCGATGAAAGCAGTGTAAAGTGGCATTTGCTGCTCTTGACACTTCTCCTGCAGCTGGTGTATTGAAAAGATCATGTCCACTGTAGTCCCCCCAGGTCAAAAGCCGCACTGGGACTCTGGGTACACATGTGAGGCCAAGGTCTGTGGACGTGTTAAGGCAACACAGGTGAAGGCCTTTCCAACAATGCTGAGAAGAGGGATTCCTCGATAATTCCTGTAGTCACTTCTGTCTCCCTTGTTCTTATATAAGGAAATGATGTTCGCATCTTGTTTGCCCTGCGGAATGTGTCCCTGTTCCCAGCAGAGACAGAGAAGATCCCACTCTTTAAGACATCTGATGCCATCGATCCCTGGGGACTTCCCACTAGTAAGGCAGTCACTGGTTTTCCAAGCTCTTCCATGGTTGGTGGCATGTCTAGCTCTTCTATGACCAGCAGGGCTCAGATGTCCTTGAGGGCTGTATCTGTGACAATGTTCTGGGTTGTGTACAACTCAAGGTAGTACTCAAGTGCTGCAGCTACTTCCTCTGATCTGTGATGACTTCACCTGTCTTTGACTTGGAGGTGGATGGGCCTCTTGCCTTCTTGATGCCCTTGTATATGCCTCTTGTATCCCCAGTGTCGGCAGTTATCTGTATACTGCTGCAGAGGTTCAGCCAGTATGAGTTGGCACAGTGGCAGGCAGTTTGTTGGGCTTTACTCTTGGCAGCTTTGAGTGCTTTTAATGTGTTGGGACTGGGTTCTGCCTTGTAGGGCAAGAGGGTTCTCCTCTTCGCCTCAGTCACAGGTTCCATTTCCTCCCAGTGGGCCTCATACCTGTCTGCATTTTTGCTCTCCTTTTTCCCCATAGGCAATCATGGCCGAGTTGTACACGGCATCTCAGAGGTGGGACCACTTGGCATCAATGGCACCCCCTTCACCTTCCGGTTATCTTCAGTGAAGGCTTCTTGCAACTGGCTGATGAACTGCTGTGTTTTCTCTGAGTTGCCAACACAGCAGGTGCTTATGCGTGGGCGACCCTTCTTCTTGGAGTGGTGCAATTTTCTTAGAGCTACACACACCTTGCTGGCCACGAGGGAGTGATCCATGTTGCAGTCTGCAATATGGTAGCAGTGGGTGAAATGCTGAGAAGGTCCACATGGTGATGACTTGATCCAACTGATGCCATTGGCGGGACTGCAGGTGTCTCCAAGACAGCTTGTATATATCCTTGCATTTGAAGAAAGTGTTTGTCATGCATAGGCCATGGTAGCAGCACAGCTCCAACAGTCATTGCCCATTGTCATTGATTTTGCCCCTTCTGTAGATGCCTAGGCAGGTGGGCAAGACCTCATGATCACAACCCAGTCTCCAAGTAGTTAGAGGCCTTTTGTGCTGGCGATACCAGATATCACTTCGCCTAGGGACTTGTGGAACTGGTCTTTTTCCTGTGTCAGAGGTTTGCTGCATATGCACTGATGGTGGCTGGGCCTGTAGATCTTGAATGCCGGAGGCAAAGAATTCTCTCACAGCAATTTAATGGTGGCTCAATGCAGGAGACCAGGGTGTTCTTCACAGTAAAACGGAGACTGTGCTGACAGACTTCGTCCGAAGACTTGCCAAAGAAAGTGTAAGTTGCTTCCTTGATAGTACCACTGTCTGCCAGCCGAGTTTCCTGGAGGCAGGAAATGTCAACATGTAGTTGTGAGAGTGCCCTGTCAATGAAGGCAGTTTTTCGGGCATCACCAATTTGCTACAGATCAATATGAGAGGCCAGGGCACATGGCTCTGATGTTCCAGCTTGTACAATGAAGAGCTGGAGTCTTCTTTTTCTTTTGTTCTTATTGTCTGGTGCAGAGTTTGTGGCCTGCCTTTTTGAGGTTTACCTTTTTAAGTTTTTTGCACCCAGTGAAGCAAGCAGGCCATGGTGAGACAGCACCTTACTGCCTGCATGGGGGCTGCCCAGCTTGAGGCGGGTGATAGCTGTTCAATGAGACGAGATGATCCCACCCACCATCAGATGTGAACCCTGGCACTCGTTTCCTTCACCAATCGGATAAACATGTATCCGGTAGCTGCCACTTCCCGTGTTGTGCCGGCATCTTATGATGATGCTGAAGTGTCCTCTCGAGTGGAGCTACAAAGCCTGGGCAGGCTAATGTGGAAGATCCGCTGTTGCCCATGCAGCAGGTTTCCTCTCTCCATGCTGTCACTGTGGTCCAAAGGAAAGGCAGCAGCCAATGCAGTTTGACAGCTGCAACATGGAGTTGGAGGAGTTGCTGAGAAATTGCTATTCAGCAACAGACCACCTTAGGGAATCCGACTCTGGATTGTTCCTCGAGATTTACTCCTGAAAGTTTTGTCCAGGACTGGATATGGCTGCAAGGCAGCAGATATTTGAAATCAGAGTTTTTCTTCTCTAGATGAACTGCCTTGCTAGGCTAACAAGTTCCATCTGTCCAAACTGCTTTTGGGCAACTGGTTGCAGGCCTTAAATGCATGCATGAATTGATAAACATTAACGTCAATTCATGTCAATATTGCAGCTCGACATGAAGCTGGGCAGAAAAAAAATATCTTTGGTTCATCCTAAAACTACAAAAATTCAATAATCTTTGGACTATTAAATGAATCAAACAAATACTGAAAAATGGTGATACAACAAACAAAAAACTTTCACCTTTTTGCTGCTGAGTGCAGTGAGAAGGACAAACTGGACATTTTATTTTTGAGGACAAATGGACAGTGAGACATGGAGTGTTTAAGTTAAGAGAGTCAGCTGGTTTTAAACAGGTAAAGGTAAAAAGTTCACTTCTTAACCTGCCATTCCTGTTTTAATATGACACTGTGCAGAATCCCAAAAACTCTTTCAATGCGGTAAATTGTCAATGCCATCATCACTGAAGACCAGCGAATGGGGTTCTAAAAGGGAATACTTTGTACGATGCTTAGTTATCATGTTATGGGGTGTTGGGGCAGTATGTCTCATGGCCAACTTGCTACTTTACTAACTTTATTTAATAATAATAACTTCATATCTCTTCTGGAATGCCATGATGCATACTGTTCTTCTGATTACCACACTACACAGACAAAACAAAGTTTTACTTTTACACATACCATTTAATACAATGTGAGCATTCACTGCATGTAAAGGTCAAAATCCAACATCTTTCAATCAATCACATAACTTTACTGATCCACACTGAGGGGAATGGCCTGACCATCTGTGTGCAGGGCTGGAGAGCATGCAGAAGTGCAGGGAGAGGGCTGTGTGATCAGTTTGCAAACTCATGTGGTAACTCCCTGTTTAGTGAAGGCATCTACAACATCTAAAATTGAAGTCCATAAATCAGTTTTTGAGTCTTCTGAGTTCACGCCCCATTAACCCGTGAAAAATTGGGAATCACAACCCAACAGACCTGGTGCCGAAACCCGGGAAGATGTGGGCTTTGAGCAAGATCCGGCGAAAATCCATGGCAGTTTTACCAAACCTGACAGGTGGTTTCTTGAACTCTGGACTTCGGTGGCCACAACTAAAAAGGTGAGCGGAAAACCTTTTTCTTAATTTTCTGCTGGGCTTAGGCTCATAAAATTGGAGTCCAGAGTTTGCTGGAGGCACACTTAAGGTTCTGGTGTGAAAAATAACGGACAGATGTTGATGAGGTTTTTCTGATAGAACCTTCACTGAATGAGAGTTGCTACTGTTTTTTTTGTTTTTTGTTTTTTTGGGGGGGGTTTTCTGGTGGTGATGCATGCTTATCTCAGCAGGTTGTGTTAAGTTTCAGAATAAAGTTTGAGAAAATAGTGAGATGTTTGAGAATAAAATGGTCAACGAACCGTTTGGGCTATTAATGGTGCACACTGACGTTATTAGACCCTAGGGATTAAGAGAAGAAATGCTTTGCAAACTATTTGGGCTGTTAACGGTGCATGTGACGTTATCAGATGGCCAGCGCGCCATGGGCTTGGTGCATGCTAACGTTGCCACGGCACCCCAGGAATAAAGAGAAGTTTGGAATAACAGAGGTATTGAGAGATAAGAGAATAAGAGATGAATGAATAAGTGAATAACCGACCCAGGGGAGTCCACGTTGCATGCAGACGTGCACACCCTATTAATTACAGACCAAGTCAGTGACATCGAAACAAAATGGAGCAAAGTGCAGTCATTCGCGATTTTAAAAAATGAACTTGTTATAGGTGTTGTAAATAATTTATGTAAATTAATGTATATTTTGTCAGCCATAATAACATAAAATAAACGAGAGCACCATGCTGGTAGAGCGCAAACCTCAGCCAACACCAGTTTCCAATTCCACAAAATTTTACCTTAGAAAACATTTTCAAGGTTAAAGTCCTGTGAGAAGTGGCTTTTCATAAGATAAATTACGGACTTTCAACTCCTTCACAAATTTTCTATGGGGTTGAGGTCTGGAGACTGGCTAGGCCACTCCAGGACCTTGAAATGCTTTTTACGGAGCCACTCCTTTGTCCATTGTTTGGGAGCACTGTCATGCTGGAAGACTCAGCCATGTTGCATCTTCAATGCTCTCACTGATGGAAGGTTTTGGCTTAAAATCTTATGATACATGGCCCTGTTCATTCGTCCCTTAACACAGATCAGTCGTCATGTCCCCTTTGCAGAAAAACAGCCCCAAAGCATGATGTTTCCACCCCCAGGTTTCACAGTACATATGGTGTTCTTGGAGTGCAACTCAGCATTCTTCGTCCTCCAAACGTGACGAGTTGAGTTTTTACTAAAATGTTCTATTGTGGTGTCATCTGACCACATGATATTCTCCCAATCCTCTTCTGGATCATCCATATGCTCTCAAGCAAACCTCAGATGGGCCTGGACATGTACTGGCTTAAGCAGAGGGACACGCCTGGCACTGCAGGATTTGAGCCCCTCTCTGCGTAGTGTGTAGCCTTTGTTAATTTGGTCCCAGTTCATTCGTCAGGTCCCTCTGTGTAGTTCTGGGATTTTTGTTCACCGTTCTCATGATCATTTTGACCTCGCGGGTTAACATCTTGCGTGGAGCCCCAGATCGAGGGAGATTATCAAATCAAATCAATTTCATTTATATAGCGCCAAATCACAACAAACAGTTGCCCCTAGGCACTTTATATTGTAAGGCAAAAGCCATACAATAATTACAGAAAAACCCCAATGGTTAAAACGACCCCCTATGAGCAAGCACTTGGCGACAGTGGGAAGGAAAAACTCCCTTTTAACAGGAAGAAATCTCCACCAGAACCAGGCTCAGGGAGGGGCAGTCTTCTGCTGGGACTGGTTGGGGCTGAGGGAGAGAATTAGGAAAAAGACATAGTGTGGAAGAGAGCAGAGATCAATCACAGTGGTGCATACAGAGCAAAAAGAGGTGAATAAAAAGAAACACTCAGTGCATCATGGGAACCCCCCAGCAAGCTATAGCAGCATTACAAAGGGATGGTTCAGGGTCACCTGATCCAACCCTAACTATAAGCTTTAGCAAAAAGGAAAGTTTTAAGCTTAATCTTAAAAGTAGAGAGGGTGTCTGTCTCCCTAATCCGAATTGGGAGCTGGTTCCACAGGAGAGGAGCCTGAAAGCTGAAGGCTCTGCCTCCCATTCTACTCTTACAAACCCTAGGAACTACAAGTAAGCCTGCAGTCTGAGAGCGAAGCGCTCTATTGAGGTGATAGGGTACTATGAGGTCCCTAAGATAAGATGGGACCTGATTATTCAAAACCTTATAAGTAAGAAGAATTAACAGGGAGCCAATGAAGAGAAGCCAATATGGGTGAAATATGCTCTCTCCTTCTAGTCCCCGTCAGTACTCTAGCTGCAGCATTTTGAACTAACTGAAGGCTTTGCAAGGAACTTTTAGGACAACCTGATAATAATGGATTACAATAGTCCAGCGTAGAATAAATAAATGCATGAATTAGCTTTTCAGCATCACTCTGAGACAAGACCTTTCTAATTTTAGAGATATTGCGCAAATGCAAACAAGCAGTCCTACATATTTGGTTAATATGAGCATTGAAGGACATATCCTGATCAAAAATGACTCCAAGATTTCTCACAGTATTACTGGAGGTCAGGGTAATGCCATCCAGAGTAAGGATCTGGTTAGACACCATGTTTCTAAGATTTGTGGGGCCAAGTACAATAACCTCAGTTTTTTCTGAGTTTAAAAGCAGGAAATTAGAGGTCATCCACGTCTTTATGTCTGAAAGACATTCCTGCAGTTTAACTAATTGGTGTGTCCCCTCTGGCTTCATGGATAGATAAAGCTGGGTATCATCTGCGTAACAATGAAAATTTAAGCAATGCTTTCTCATTATACTGCCTAAGGGAAGCATGTATAAAGTGAATAAAAATCGGTCCTAGCACAGAACCTTGTGGAACTCCATAATTAACCTTAGTCCGTGAAGAAGACTCCCCATTTACATGAACAAATTGTAATCTATTAGATAAATATGATTCAAACCACTGCAGCGCAGTGCCTTTAATACCTATGGCATGTGGCAGTAATTAAACCATTACTTAAAAAGCCATCACTTGACCCAGCTATCTTAGCTGGTCATTCAAAGCGCATATTAAACAAATATGTAAGACTGCTTTTTTGCATTTACGCAATATCTCTAAAATTAGAAAGGTCTTGTCTCAGAGTGATGCTGAAAAACTAATTCATGCATTTATTTCCTCTAGGCTGGACTACTGTAATTCATTATTATCAGGTTGTCCTAAAAGTTCCCTGAAAAGCCTTCAGTTAATTCAAAATGCTGCAGCTAGAGTACTGACGGGGACTAGAAGGAGAGAGCATATCTCACCCATATTGGCCTCTCTTCATTGGCTTCCTGTTAATTCTAGAATAGAATTTAAAATTCTTCTTCTTACTTATAAGGTTTTGAATAATCAGGTCCCTTCTTATCTTAGGGACCTCATAGTACCGTATCACCCCAATAGAGCGCTTCGCTCTCAGACTGCAGGCTTACTTGTAGTTCCTAGGGTTTGTAAGAGTAGAATGGGATGCAGAGCCTTCAGCTTTCAGGCTCCTCTCCTGTGGAACCAGCTCCCAATTCGGATCAGAGAGACAGACACCCTCTCTACTTTTAAGATTAGGCTTAAAACTTTCCTTTTTGCTAAAGCTTATAGTTAGGGCTGGATCAGGTGACCCTGAACCATTCCTTAGTTATGCTGCTATAGACTTGGACTGCTGGGGGGTTCCCATAATGCACTGAGTGTTTCTTTCTCTTTTTGCTCTGTATGCACCACTCTGCATTTAATCATTAGTGATTGATCTCTGCTCCCCTCCACAGCATGTCTTTTTCCTGGTTCTCTCCCTCAGCCCCAACCAGTCCCAGCAGAAGACTGCCCCTCCCTGAGCCTGGTTCTGCTGGAGGTTTCTTCCTGTTAAAAGGGAGTTTTTCCTTCCCACTGTCGCCAAGTGCTTGCTCACAGGGGGTCGTTTTGACCTTTGGGGTTTTTACGTAATTATTGTATGGCCTTGCCTTACAATATAAAGCGCCTTGGGGCAACTGTTTGTTGTGATTTGGCGCTATATAAATAAAATTGAATTGAATTGAAGTTTGTAGTGTCAACAGCAGATGCTACTATTATTGTGAACACCCCCTTTTCTACTTTTTTTTTTACTAATAGTCCAATTTCATAGCCTTAAGAGTGTGCATATCATGAATGCTTGGTCTTGTTGGATTTGTGAGAATCTACTGAATCTACTGGTACCTTGTTTCCCATGTAACAGTAAGAAATATACTCAAAACCTGGATTAATGTTTTTAGTCACATAGCACTACTATTATTCTGAACACTACTGTACCTATGATGAAAATTACAGACCTCTCTCATCTTTCTAAGTAGAACTTGCACAATCAGGGACTGACTAAATACTTTTATACCCCACTGCACTTCTCTATGTGCTGTCTTGCGTACTGCACTGCGTGCTCCTCTACATGCTGCCCTCCATTGGCAGTCTGCTTGATCCTCTGCATACACTCTACATGCTGCTCTATGTGCTGCACTAACATGCCATTCTGCATGCTCCTCCACATATCGCTCTACATGCTAATCTGTGAGGTGCTCTGCATACTCCTCTACATGTATGTATCCTCTATGAGCCTTTAATTCCTCCTCAAGGACTAATGAAGAGACATAAAATTATTAAAGACAGTAGTGTTGTTATTTTGTTGGGAGAGCAACTCCTGGAGATGGTTTGTTCAGCCTAAACTGGGAATATCCCCAGATACCAGCACTTCCAGGTGCGTGATTATTGGTTACTGGTACCAGCAACCAGGTTGTTTCATCTGCACATCAAAATGAATAAACATATGAATACTAATGATTCCATTAAAAAAAAGAGACATGTTTCTTTTTTCCATCAGTTTATGACATTTAAACTTTTTAATGATAGTCAGATGATCACTATGTAGGGAATGTATGTTTTGCATGGATTTATGAATATTATCAGTGCGACTGATTTACATCATTACATGAATGTAAACAAATAACTCAGCCACATGGAGTGTGCAGCCAGTAGACTCTGAGTGCTATGCCAAGCCCAGATAAATGAGGAGGACTGCATCTGGCATAAAACAAGCCAACCCAACTGTGCAGACGAAGAATCAATTTTCCATATCGGATCAGCTGAGGCCCAGGTTAACAACGGCTGCCACCGATGCTGTTGCCCAACAGGGTGCTGGCGGAAATTGGGCTACTGCTGGGTGAAGAAGAAGAAGAAGAGGCGAACATGTCCAGAGACAGTGGGAGAAGAGGAAAACTAGAAGGGTGGAAGTGAGAATCGGGACTTTGAATGTTGGCAGTATGACTGGTAAAGACAAGGAGACTTGGTGGTGGAACAAAGATGTCCAGTAAAGCATAAGGAAAAAGAAGTCGACAAAAAAGTTTTGGGATAGTTGGAGAGATGTAGAAAGTAGACAGGAGTACAAGGAGATGTGTAGGTGCGTAAGGTGAAAAGAGACGTGGTAAAAGCGAAGGAAAAGACATTGTGAGCTGCACAAAAAGTTGAATAGTAAGGAAGGAGAAAAGGACTTCACAACAGGACAGAGTTGGAAAGGATCTGCAGCAGATTAGGGCAGTAAAAGATGCACATGGTAATGTGCTGACAAGCAAGGAGTGTGTGTTGAGAAGGTAGAGGGAACATTTTGAGGAGCTGATAATTGAAAAAAATGAGAGATGATGTGGTGAGAGTAAATCAGGAAGTACAATAGATTAGTAAGGATGAAGTGAGGCCAGCTATTAAGAGGATGAAGAATGGAAAGGCAGTTGGTCCAGATAACATTCCAGTGGAGGCATGGAAATGTCTAGGAGAGATGGCAGTGGAGTTTCTAACCAGATTGTTTAATAAAATCTTGGAAAGTGAGAGGATGCCTGAGGAGTGGAGACGAAGTGTGCTGGTTCCTATTTTTAAGAACAGGGGTGATGTGCAGAGCTGCAGTAACTACAGAGGCATAAAGTTGATCAGCTACAGCATGAAGTTATGGAAGAGAGTAGTAGAAGCTAGGCTTAGAAAATAGGTGAAGATCTTTGAGCAGCAATATGGTTTCATGCTGAGAAAGACCACTATGATGCAATGTTTGCTCTGAGAATACTGTTGAAGTACAGAGAAGGACAGAAGGAGTTACATTGTGTGACTGTGAAATTAGAGAAAGCTTATGATAGGGTGCCAAGAGAAGAGTTGTGGTATTGTATGAACTTCAATCAATCAACTTTTTTTTTTATATAGCGCCAAATTACACTAAGGATCAGGTCTGAGTCCTTTCTTGTTTGCAGTGGTGATGGGCAGGCTGACAGATGACATCAGACAGGAGTGTCCATGGACTATGATGTTTGCAGATGACATTGTGATCTGTAGTGAGGGTAGAGGACAGGTTGAGTCTAGCCTGAAGAGGTGGAGATATCTGGAGCGAAGGGGAATGAAAGTCAGTTTGTTACAAGGAGTTGAAGTGGTGAAAGTGGTGGGACTAACAAAAAGACAGGAGGCAGAGCTGGAGATGTTGCGATTCTCTTTGGGAGTGACGAGAATGGACAGGATTAGGAATAAACATATCAGAGGGACAGCTCAGGTGGGACAGTTTGGAGACAAAGTCAGAGAGGCGAGATTCAGATGGTTTGAACATGTTCAGAGGAGGAACCCAGGGTATATAGCGCCTTGGGGCAACTGTTTGTTGTGATTTGGCGCTATATAAATAAAATTGAGTTGATTTGATATATAGGGGGAAGGATGCTGAGGATGGAGCAACCAGGCAGAAGGAAAAGTGAGAGGACAAAGGTTATGGTTTATGGATGTGGTGAGGAAGGACATGCAATTGGTTGGTGTGACAGAGGAAGACACAGAGGACAGGGTGAGATGGAAATGATTGATCCGCTGTGGCGACCCATAAGGAGAGCAGCCAGAAGAAAAAGAAGATATGGATGTAAATAAATGAGAAGAACCAGCTTGGAGCCTGTGAAACCCTACATGGGTTAAAGTGGAATCCACCAAGCATGAAAGACATCAAAGTCACAGAAAATGAACTGTGGTGTCATGGTGATGTTTGGCTCTCGGGGCGTGCTGTTAGCCAGAGGATGGGTCAGGACCGCCCCTTAACCTGTTGCCCCAGTAAGTCATTAACATCCAAAATAGTGTAACAAAACCTTAATGGAGACATTAAATGTAATCAGATTACTTTGGACACCTTCAGTGATGACAGCAACAATGTATTTGATATTATTTTATTTCTGTACAAAATCTTCTGATAAAGTCAGTTTACATCTTGAAGCACATATACAAGACATCAATGTGAGAGAAGAACACCTCGTTCCACACAGCAACATAACGACAACGTCCATGTTCCCGCCAATCCTGACAATCCACACAATAAATAAGTATAAAATATATCTCATCAATCTGTGGAGTCTTTACAAAAACACACACACGCAAACGACTGTTACAGCCTCCGAAAAAAGACCAGCTATTTCGGCAACAGGAAACATTTATTTATTCGGGATATAATTCTCTTTAATTTAGATATTTGGGCAGATTGCACATTTAACTTCCTGATATTACATTCAGTGGGTAAATTAATTATTGTCTGACAGCGAGGCAGTCACAAACACAATGAATACATCACCATAAACTCAAAAACCCAGGACAGCAATCACGGTGTGTCTATGGAAAAACCAGGGCCCGTATCAATGAAGCAGCCTAAGGCTAAAAATAGCTCCTAGTGACGTTATTCGAAGAAAAATCTTAGAATTCCACAAATTCTTTGACATTTCTAAGAATTTTCCCTTGGTAAGATGAAATCACCTTAGGCCTTAAGAGAGCTCCTAAGGTGCCTAACTGGTAAGAGTAGGGAGGAGAACTTTTAAGAAGCCTGAGTGTCTTAAGCAGAGAAAATGGCAGAAAAGACAGAGGAAGCAGAGATATTTTCCATATGACAGTGAGTCAGTAACACGCTACCGGCTTGATCTACATCATTATTTTATGTTAATTTGTTGTCTTAATGTATTTATAAATTGTTTAGGTTACTGTTATCATATACATACTGTTAATATCATTATTTTTATTATTATGATTGTATTATTAAGATTATTTTCTTTTATTATTGCATCTATTTCAATTTGGGGGAGGTAATGGTCTAGTGGTTAAGTGTTGGGCTTGAGACCAGAGGATCCTCGGTTCAAATCCCAGCCTGACCGGAAAATCACTAAAGCGCTTTGAGCGTCTGATGCAGACAGAAAAGTGCTATATAAATGCAGTCCATTTAATTTGATTTTAAATGGACCAAAATGGAAATAAGTGTTTTCACTTTCTTGTGTTATGCATGTATTTTTGTAATGTATTTACAACTATATTATGTACTCACAATGAACGCACTAAAACTCACGCACGCATGCCTTTAATATATAGATATTCAGCATGTGAATGAGGTACGGTCAAACATTTTCAAGCTGTGTAACAATTCCTTTAATTTTGCTGAGATTCATCACTATCCATTCATCACTAGGAGGGTGGAGTGTATTTGTTTTTATATTTCTCCTCCCCTTTCCGTGACAACCAATCACAGCTCAGCACAGAGGACTGTGCCATGCCTAGCAACGGGGTCAACCCCGCCTTCTCACAAAGATAGGAGTTTCTGTCCCCTCCTTGCTCAGAGTTGCTCTCAGACACCTGCTGGCTCACTCTTAGTCTAAGATTCCTTGCCAGGAAATTTTAGGCTGAGTTAGGAGCTCTTTGAGAGGACTATGAGTTGCTTCGTGGATACGGGCCCAGGCCAGCAAGCACGGCATGTCAATGGAAAATCCAGGCCAGCAATCATAGTGTGTCTATGGAAAAACCAGGTCACAACTACAGAATGTCTATGGAAAAACCAAGGCAGCAACCACGGCGTGTCTATGGAAAAACCAGGGCAGAAACCATGGTGTGCCTGTGGAAAAACCAAGTTGGCAACCATGGCATGCCTATGAAAAAAACAAGTCAGCAAACATGGTGTGCCTATGGAAAAACCAGGGCAGGAACCACAGCATGCCTATGGAAAAACCAAGTCAGCAACTACGATATGCCTATGGAAAAACCAGGACATCAAACACAGTGTGTCTATGGTAAAAACCAGGTCAGCAACCATGGCCTGTCTATGGAAAACCAGCTGAGCAACCACGGCGTCTCTTTGAAAAAAACAAGCCAGTAACTACAGCCAATGTATGGAAAACCCACGTCAACAACCACAGGCTGCCTATGATTAAATCAGGAATGTGTCAACAAAGATTGTACGAACATTTTTACACAGTGTTTGATGAGCTCGCTCTGCCCAAAGCAAGTTCCCAGACCTGCAACAACTCTAGCCCACTTAATGGAGGTCCACAGACAAGCCCAACAACATTAAGAAACAGAATACTTGTTCCCAAATGTAGGGCACTGACAGAAACCATGTCTTAAGAATTACAACTTACACTTTGTATTGTGTGTATAGAAATGTCAACTGCACTGTTATACGAAGGTCCTATTACCGATACAAAGTTGATCAACAGAGAACCAGTTAGTTATCTGGACCAGAAACGAAAAGGTCTTTAATTTCAAAAGTCAGGGAGTTCCACAAGGTTCTGGCAACATTTTCCCGGATGGACTG
The DNA here is from genome assembly GCF_902500255.1 of Thalassophryne amazonica. Taxonomy (NCBI): domain Eukaryota; kingdom Metazoa; phylum Chordata; class Actinopteri; order Batrachoidiformes; family Batrachoididae; genus Thalassophryne; species Thalassophryne amazonica. Next base: position 20,561,094 of record NC_047104.1, read on the forward strand.
CCTCCAGACTGAACTGTGCTCTTCTAATTAATACAAGGTTGTAATAGTTTCTTTTTATTTCTGTTACCTGCCTCTCATTTCTGTTAGTTTGTGCAACAGCTATGACTTTTAGCTTATAATTTTACTCCTGTGTGAATAGGAGTGGTTAGGATTTCGTTAGCACTTAGATTGTGGTAGCTTTTTGCTACATGTTTAGGTTCTCTTTGTGCACAACACTGTATATTAAACTTACGCAGTGTTGACAGAAAGGGTGGCCCTTAGAGAGCCACATTCATAAGTTAGAGCAGCTTCTTAATTTAGTAGCATTAAGACTTTACAGGCATTCCAGAAGAACTTAGTGTCGGGCCGGCTAGCATGTTCGTTAGCACTAACTTAGCTCCGCCGACTAAAGATGAAGGCTTGGGGCCCAGTTATGGTACCCGTTCCACAGTTACCGCTGCTGATTGTGAATGATTTTTCAGCCTTGGACATGCCTGTTTTCCCAGTGATTTTTAAATGAGCAGGTAGCTGCTGATTAAATACCCTCTTAATTTTGCTGTCTGAGTGACACACCAGTGACACAACTTTTTATTAATAAATCTAAAGTTATCTTCCTTAAATTCAAACTGAAAGCAAATCTGTACAACTGGATATAAAGTAATTAAACATATAAAATCCAGCTTCCAGATGAAGTGGTGTAGAGGACGATTTTCTTAAAAAGAAGACCTGAGAGTTCAGCTACAATTTACCAGAAAGTACATATGAGATGCAAGCAGATGGCAGTAGATTTGATGTTTGGTGAAAGAAACTTCTGTATTTCTTCGTAATTGATATAAATAAAGTCCAAGACATATTCAGTGACTTGAAAATTTCCATGTTTCCATCCCCTGACTTGTCTAAAGAAAACTGGCAATAAAACTGATTATTATTTACAGGTTTTATCAAGTTTTAGAGATTTGCTTTCAGTTTGAGTTTGAGGAAGATCATTTTAGAAATTTTTAGTCTTTATATTTTGTTGTATTTCTTGTATTTTAAATTGCATAAACAAATGAAAATGTGTGAAATACCAAGTGCTCAAATACTTTTGGAGGGCACAGTATCCTAACCTTATGATGAGTGCAAAATGAGTGTGGTATTATTACTGTTTTGTTTAAGAATGTTTAATTTTCACTGTTGATGCACTTTGTGTCATATCATAGCTACATCATATTGTTATGACAATACTGAGATATGATAATATGGCCATATTGTACAGTCCTGCTGTCAGCTAGCTGAAAATGTTGAATATTAATTTACATCTACATTTAAAAAATGCTTAAATTGGCGGGGGTGGGGGGTGGGCTGTAATTAGGGGGGTCTGTGGGTAGAGAGGACTTGTGACCTCACCAGAAAGACGTGTCAGCGTCAATTAATACTCTCGTCCCCTCTACTCTCAGGGTAATGATGAGGTGTTTAACAGGCTGACATCACTGAACAGGTGGCTTGCCCAGTATTGTTGACAGCAAGGCTTTAGTTTGATTGATAACTGGCCCTCTTTCTGGGGTTGCCATGACTTGCTGATGCCAGACGGCTTTCACCCTACTGGGGAAGGCACCTCCATCTTATCTGCGAACATGAAGTTCTACAGGGACGGTAGCATTAGGACTCTACAGCAGGCCACGGAGCAGATGTTTTGAGAACGTGCAGGGCCTACTATTAATGTAGTTGTGGAATCCATTAGGCTAGTGGGGAACTTAGTGCAGGAAATCCACTATGGTGACAGTGTAGTTTATGTGCTAGGAAGAGAAATTTTTCAAGTTGTGACTGTGGCCTGGTTCCACAGATGTACCCATAAACAGCATAGAGGGACTTGTTTTGCATATCTAGTTCGTATTACAACACTGGATAACAGTAAAATTGAGGGTGCCCCATTAGCTGCTTCTGCAGAGTCAAATATTCTATGTCTGCTACCTTCAACTCGCGTGGAACTTCATAAACCCAAACTGAATTTCATGCATCTTATATATATTACTCTGGAAGCACCCCAAATCCCAGTAGTCAAAATGTCAACCCAAATGAGGTCTTTAGGTTGGGTCTCATTAAGACAAGGTCACTGTCCTCAAAATCACTGTTGTCAAGTGATCTTATTATGGAACATTGCCTATATATGATTGGTTGACGTTAGAGTTCCTTAATTGAGACAGTAGCGTCAAACTAAACATGGCACCATTTTGGGTCCAACTGTGCTTAACTACTGAATGAACATTTTATGTTTTCAACATTTTGAAAAAAATCATTTAACCACATACAGCAACACATCCAGGTACAGGTACTATCAAAGTAAATAGAAAAATAGTTAAGCTATCAAATGTACAGAAATTTACAATTTTTGTGATTTATTTAATTCATTTAAGCCAGATTTACACTTCTGCAGCTCTGTAACTCCGTGTCGAGTAATGATGTGCGTGACAGTTGTAAAGTTCTCCCTCGCTGGATTATGCTTTATTATGGATTAATTTCACCCTCAACAAGCTTTTCTTTCTGCAATCATCACCTCCAGTTAAAAGGTAAGCTGTACAATTTCACCTTTCTCCGACTTTGTGTTATAAAGTTGTGGACTTTTCTGCCAAATGTACGTGATCCTGAAATGTAATCAGCGTGTGCACTGCAAAAACTATTAAAATATGAGTGAAAGCAGAAAAGTGTCAAATCACATCATTTTGTGTCTGATTTAACAGGTGCATCTCCAGCCTGCATGTCCGAGTCTGAACACTGTGTGAAAAAATAAATGGCCAGTTTTTAAGCATGGAAATTACTCCGGTCTGACTTTCCTCAAATCGGCGAGTGCCAGCACTGAAATTTAATTTTTACCTGTTACTTTGCACATCCAGATTGCTCAGGGTTTTAATGGAAATGCATTGCGAGCAGACGGGACATTTTATCAGATGTGACCAAAAATCTGTCATACAAAATCCATTATATATGGAATTTATTAAATGGAAAACATTACAAAAACTTTAGGACATTATTTGTCCGGTGACTGTGAATATCCGGTTTATATGATCGTGGTTTAGGTGAGTTTTACTGTACTTGGGACTGAACAATAAATTTACCTGGCAAAGCTTTGACGATGATGTCATCTTCCATGCTACACGGCTGACTTTTTTTCCCAAAATTTTTCGTCTGTTCGGGTCTGAAGGGACTGTACATCTTGAAACCCTTATTGTGTCTATTTGTGCATCCAAATGCACAGCAACCTGTCATTTTCAGCGAATAAATAAATATCTGGATTTACATGCCGATAGATTAACAACAAATGCTATTTTGGCCCCAAGATGACATCATGTGTCACGTGACCTTTTTTTCTTTTTTTTTAACTCATGTCGCTACTCTCTCAATTAAGGAACTCTAGTTCATGTGAGACCTGGCATAAACCTACTGCTGTCCTCCCCTAAAATGAAGCCTGACCAACGTTGTACACATTAATCATCATGTCCCTCGTGACAAAAAGCAAAGTGGAGGTGTTGCTCTAATTCATAAATCTGGATTTAGCTTACTGGCTCTTGGGGGTCTAAAATATAATTATTTGAACATTTGACTCTCTACACCAGAGGTGGCCAAGTTCGGTCCTCGAGAGCCACCTTCCTGACACTCTTGGTTGTCTCCCTGCTCCAACACACCTGAATCCAATGAAAGGCTCATTAAAAGTCTGCTAACGAGTCTTTCATTGGATTCAGGTGTGTTGGAGCAAGGAGACAACTAAGAGTGTCAGGAAGGTAGATCTCGAGGACCGAACTTGGCCACCCCTGCTCTGCACTGCCCAGATACTACGTATAGCCAAGGTGAGAACCATGCTATTTTGTCACTGTATATAGGCCCACCTGGCCCAATTCTTAGATTAATTTGGTGAGTTTTTCTCTAATTTGGCAACCTGTGCAGATAAGATTCTGTTTGTTGGTGACTTCAACATTCATATAAATAAGCCTTCTGACCCCCTCTGCAAATCATTCATGGACATTATAGATGTATTAGGATTCCAGCAATGCATTCAAGGTTTGCCTAACATTTGCAGAAACACCCTGGATTTGGACCTCATTCATGGTATTGCTGTCACAAATACTGGCATTGTGCTTCTTGCATCAGTGATTTCAGATCACTCATTTATTAAGTTTTCAGTCTCTTTGCCTTGTTCACTGGAACAAGAAACTTATTTATTGTCACGGCCATACATCAACTTCTCAACTACAACTGCACTTGGAGCCAGGCTGCCTGATTTTGTAGCATCACTTTCAAAAATGACCATTCAGTAGATAGTCCTGTGGACAGCTTAAATCTGGCACTCATGACCACACTGGACATGATTGCTGTACCTACATTAAAACCATGCTCCCCTAAAACACACTCGCTATGGTTTAGTGATTACTTGCGTGGCCTCAGGCATACGTCTAAAAGTCTAGAACAAAAACAGCGTAGTTCAAGCTAGAAGTATTCCACCTTGTGTGGTGCCATGCTATTCCAGACTATAAGCATGTAATATAATATCAAACCTATCCATTTCCTATGCTATAGGGGTCACACTATAGCATCCCCAGGGCAGGGTTCCACAGGGGTCTGTCTTAGGCCCCCCCTGCTTTTCTTCCTTCATATAGCACCCCTCGGGCACATGCTGTGGGGTTATGGGATTACTTTCCACTGCTACACTGATAATACTCAGTTGTCGATAACTGCTGGTAATCTCATAAAATCACACATAAAATACACATAAAATCCTTAGAGGATTGTCTTGCGTCCGTGAAAAGCTGGATGTCCAGCAATTTATTACTTTTAAACTCAGACAAGATCGAAATGATGGTCCTTGGTCCAGCGAGACATTGACATCAGTTTGATCAATTAACGCTTAACCTAGACCTGTGTGTCATACATCACACTGACAAAGTGAGGAATCTTGGGGTGATTTTTGATCCCATCCTGTCCTTTGACCTATACATTAGCAAGATTATGAGCACTGCTTTCTTCCACCTGTGAAACATAGCTCAGGGCCCCTTCACACATAGTACGAATAAGTACAACTCAGGGTGAATCACGGCGGAACAGCTTGTATGAGCACACCACGAAAACATCGAGCTAACAGGCAGGTATGAATGATGTTGCTGCGACGGTTTCATGCACGTGGCCCTGTTGTGTGTCGTCCTGGTTCCTGCCCCCCCCCCCCCCCCCCCCACTCTCTCTCTCTCTCTCTCTCTCTTCCCAGGTGGCATCCCTTGTGGAGCTGATTAGCACACCCGCTTTCAATCAACATGCCTCCAATCTTGCATCCAATCTCATAGTATTCTCCTCCTTCAGTGACCTCATCCTCCATCAGCTCCACAGGGGGCCACCTAGACCACGGACCACTGAGTTCCTCATCTAGGACCACCACCTGTACATCGGTTCTACGTGGGCTGCGACCACCTGATTCCACCGCAACGCGGGCCAGGTTCCCACTCTGCCAACCTCCAAATCTGTACTCACTATTTGTTCAGCATTAGTCCTGTGACACCTTTCTGGTATAATAAATCCAATTGTCTTTTCATTCAGTCTCCCTGCTTTGGGATCCAAGCCTGGTTTTCGGGTCAGAATCCTAACAGAAGTCTCTGGGCAACATCATGGACTCTGCAGGGTCAGACCAACTTCAACAAACCCTGTCTGCCCAGGGAGCCTTCCTGGGTCAGCAACAGCAACAACTCTCCGCACTATCAGATCTGGTTCAGGACCTCACCTGACAGGTTTCACACACACACACACACACACACCGCACTGTCTTCTCTTACAGCTAAAGTAGATAAACTCACCTTAGTTTCAAGCCCAGCCCAGGATTCCACTCCGGTTCAGCTTTTGCAGGCCTCCACGTCTCCCAATCCAGTCCCAGAACCATTTATCTGTCACCCAGAACCATATGCCGGTGATGTAAACACATGCTCCTCTTTTCTCATGCACTGTTCCTTTGTTTTCTCCCAGCGTCCATCACAATATTCCACTGATCACAGTAAGATCTATTATGTCATAAACTTGCTCCGGGGGGAGGCCCTCAAGTGGGCTACCGCCCTCTGGAGCACAAGTTCACCTCTGCTTCACTCCTTTTCTCGCTTTTCCAAAATGTTTTGGTTAGTTTTCGATCACCCTCAATGCAGCCATTCCTTATCCCAGCAGTTATTGTCCCTGAGGCAGGAACAGCAGAGTATGCAGTCGACTTCCGGGTTCTCGCTGCGGAGGCCGGCTGGGACTCCGCGGCACTGCAAAGTGTTTTTGTTATTGGGTTGTCAGAGGCTTTGAAGGACAAACTGGCGGTTCGTGATGAGCCAGAATCGCTGGACGACTTAATGACATTAGTAATCCATATTGACAACCGGTTGAGAGAGCGTCGGCGAGAGAGAGGTCGGAAGGCTGACCGGAGTACTGCCGCTTGGATCCCTCCGCAGTCTGGACCAGGCCCCTCTTTCCCGAGCTCCACCGCTGTGCCCATCCCCAGACCTCCAGCTCCCCCTGCTGACAAGCCCATGCAATTAGGCAGGGCCAAATTATCACCACAGGAGCGCCAGCAGAGACTGGCGCGGATACTGGATGCTGGGGAATGTTTATATTGTGCTGCAACAGGTCACATCCGCAGTTCTTGTCCCGTGGGGCCAAAAACCAACGCTCATCCTTAGACTTTGGGTTAAGGATGAGCCAGATTACATTCACGGGGGTTCAATCTGGACGCGGTGGCACTTGACACGCCCCTCTCAGTTTATGCTTTAGACGGCACTCCCCTTCCAGCCATAACACACAAAACGGAACCAGTCACTCTTGTGGTATCTGGGAACCACCGGGAATCCATCCAGTTTTTGGTGTTTTATTCCACGTCCCCTCTAGTGCTGGGTCATCCTTGGGTGGTCAAACACAATCCCCGGATTGATTGGCTGACTGGAACTGTTACACAGTGGAGCGAGGCCTGCCACCGTGAGTGTCTTCAATGTTCTATTCCGCCCAGTACTGTAGGCAGGGAGGAGGTCACTTCACTCCCTGACCTGTCTCTGGTCCCCACAGAGTATCACGATCTGGCCTAGGTGTTCAGCAACGATTGTGCTCTGTCACTTCCCCCGCACCGTCCTTATGATTGCACCATAGATTTGCTTCCGGAACGCAAGGCTATGGAGACCTACATCCGGGACTCCTTGGAACCCTGCACCCCTGCATTGATTTCCAGGGGCTGAATGCTATAACGGTCCGCAACCGGTACCCAGTCCCCCTACTAGATTCTGCATTCAGCCCCCTGCAAGGGGCCTTGATTTTTTTCCAAATTAGACCTCAGAAATGCCTATCACCTGGTTCGGATCAGGGAGGGTGATGAGTGGAAGACGGCTTTCAACACGCCTCTTGGTCATTTTGAATATCTGGTCATGCCTTTCGGTCTCACAAATGCTCCCGCCACTTTCCAAGCACTGATAAATGATGTCCTTCAGGATTTCCTCAACCAGTTTGTTTTCGTCTACCGAGACGATATCCTTATCTTCTCCTCATCTCTCCATGAACATATCAGACATGTGCGTCTAGTACTTCAGTGGTTGTTAGAGAACCGGTTATTTGTGAAGGATCAGAAATGTGAGTTCCATCAGTCCACCATTTCTTTCCTTGGTTTCATTGTCTCAACTAACTCTGTCAAGCCAGATCCCAGCAAAGTCTCCACTGTAACTCAGTAGCCAGTCCCAACCTCCAGAAAACAGTTACAACAGTTTCTTGGGTTTGCCAATTTCTATCATAGATTCATTCGAAACTTCAGTCTTGTCGCCTCACCTCTCACGGCTCTCACTTCCCCTAAGGTCCCTTTTCAGTGGTCTGCCTCAGTGGACAAAGCCTTCCGTAACATCAAACACCGGTTCTCCACGGCCCCTATCCTACTCCAACCCGATCTGGACCACCAGTTTGTCGTGGAGGTTGATGCCTCCGATTCTGGTTTTGGTGCTGTCCTGTCTCAGCGGTCAGCCTCTGACAACAAGCTTCATCCGTGTGCCTTCTTCTCCTGCCGGCTGACCTCTGCGGAGAAAGAACTATGATGTTGGTAACCGGGAACTTCTTGCGGTTAAGGAGGCGCTGGCAGAGTGGAGACACTGGCTGGAGGGGGCCGCAGTTCCTTTCACTGTCTGGACAGATCACAAGAATCTTGAATACATCAAGACTGCTAAATGCCTCAATTCACGCCAGTCCAGGTGGTCTCTGTTTTTTGGACAATTCAATTTCAATCTGACCTACCGACCCGGAACCAAGAACAAAAAAACCTGATGCGTTATTCTGCCAGTTTGAAATCATGGATCCCCCCTCCACATCGGACCCTATTCTGCCCCGTTCCATGGTTGTGGGGGCCCTTACCTGGGATGTTGAGAGAGTCGTTCGGGAGGCTTTGGAGAGACACCCGGATCCTGGAGGAGGACCTCCCGGGTGGCTTTTCGTTCCACCAGAAGCCCGATCGGAAGTCCTCACCTTTTGTCATGCCTCCAAGTTTGCCTGCCATCCTGGGGTGACTTGAACTTTAGAACTGGTACATTGTCGCTTCTGGTGGCCCTCAGTTCGGGCGGACCTGCGTTAGCCTGTACCATCTGCACCAGGGGCAAATCTCTTCATCAACCACCTGCAGGTTTCCTTCACCCACTTCCCATGCCTAGCCACCCTTGGTCCCATGTCTGCCTGGACTTTGTCACGGGACTGCCTCCATCCCGGGGTAACTCGGTGGTCCTCAGGATCGTGGATCGGTTTTCCAAGGCGGCACACTTTGTGGCTCTGCTGGCAATTCCAATGGCCCAAGAGACTGCTGACCTCTTAGTCCACCACATGGTGCAGTTGCATGGCATACCCTTGGACATGGTATCAGACCGAGGTCCCCAATTCACCTCCCAGGTCTGGAAGAGCTTCTGTGTGGCACTTGGGGCGTCAGTCAGTCTCTCCTCTGGATATCATCCTCAGAGCAATGGCTAGGCGGAACGGGTCAACCAGGACCTGGAATCCACCTTGAGGTGTATCTCGTCATCCCACCTAATGGAGTGGAGCACCCAAGTTACTTGGGTGGAATACGCACTTAATTCTCAAATCTCCACCAATACAGGATTGTCTCCATTTGAGGTTTCACTTGGTTATCAACCTCCTCTGTTCCCCGTACAAGAAGCAGACACTGCTGTGCCGTCAGTTCAGGCCCACCTCAGACGTTGCCGTCGGGTGTGGAGGACAGCCCGTTCTGCCTTTCTGCAGTCTAAAGAACCCATGGAACATCATGCCAACCGTCACCGCACCCTGGCCCCCCATCTACTTGCCCGGGCAGGAGGTGTGGCTTTCCTCGCGGGACATCCCTCTGCAGACGGAGTCTCCCAAGCTCACTCCTCGTTTCTTTAGACTTTTTGTGGTTGATCGGGTGGTCAACCCCACCTCTGTGCGACTCCGTCTGCCTCGTTCACTGCAAATCCACCCAGTTTTCCATGTGTCCCGGCTCAAGCCCATTTGTTCCAGCCCGCTGTGTCCTCCTGCTCTGCCACCTCCTGCTGCCTGGATCATCAATGGTCACCCGGCCTGGACAGTCAACAACATCTTGGACATTCGGCGGCACGGTCAGGGGTTCCAATATCTGGTGCACTGGGAGGGTTATGGGCCCGAAGAACGCTCCTGGGTCAAGCAGAGCCTTATCCTGGACCCTTCCCTCCTCTTTGATTTCTACAGGGAGCATCCTGATCACCCCAGTAGGTCGCCTGGGGGCTCCCATTGGGGGGGGGGGGGGGGTACCGTTGTGTGCCGTCCTGGTTTCTGCCCTCTCTCTCTCTCTCGCTTTCTCTCTCTCTCTCTTTTCCCTGGTGGCATCCCTTGTGGAGCTGATGAGCACACCTGCTTGCAATCAACATGCCTCCATATAAGCCCTGGTTCTTCAGAGTCTCTTGGCGCCAGAGACTCAGTGTTCACAACCTGGTACCTGGCCTCTCTATTTCCGCATAGAGCCTATCTGTCTGTGTTCCGCTCCAGTGTTTTTTGACTCACTGTTTTGCAAACTACACTTTTCTAGCCATCTGTTAGTTTTGGTCTGAGTGATTGTTGCATCCAATCTCATAGTATTCTCCTCCTTCACAGTGACCTCATCCTCCATTAGCTCCACAGGGGGCCACCTAGACCACGGACCACTCAGTTCCTCATCTAGGACCGCCACCTGTACACCGGTTCTACGTAGGCTGCGACCACCTGATTCCACCACAACGCGGGCCAGGTTCTCACTCTGCCAACCTCCAAATCATTTGTGCAGCATTAGTCCTGTGACACCTTTCTGGTACAATAAATCCGGTTGTCTTTTCATTCAGTCTCTCTGCATTGGGGTCCAAGCCTGGTTTTCGGGTCAGAATCTTAACAGGCCCCCTGCTTTTCTCCCTTTGTATAGCACCCCTTGGGCACATATTGCAGCATTTTGGGATTACCTTTCACTGCTATGCTGATGATACTCAGTTATACATGCCAATAACTCCTGGTAATCTCATTCACATAAAATCCTTAGAAGATTGCCTTGCATCATTGAGAAGTTGGATGTCTAGAAACTTCCTACTTTTAAACTCTGATAAGACTGAAATGATGGTTCTTGGTCCAGTGAGATATCGGCATCAATTTGACCAGTTAACGCTTAGCCTAGGCTCACGTGTCATACATCACACTGACAAAGTGAGGAACCTTGGGGTAATTTTTGATCCTGCATTGTCCTTTGACCTCCACATTAGAAATATTACGAGGACTACTTTCTTCTACCTGCGAAATATAGTGAAGATTTGTCCCATCCTGTTTATGGCTGATGCTGAGACCCTGATCCATGCGTTTATCTCTTCAAGATTGGACTACTGCAACGTTCTATTTTCTGGTTTACCGCAGTCCAGCATTAGGGCTCTCCAATTGGATTAAAATGCTGCAGCCAGGCTTTTGACACGAAGCAGAAAGTTTGACCACATTACACCCATTTTGGCATCCCTTCACTCGCTTCCTGTCCCAGTGAGATCTGATTTTAAGGTTCTGCTACTAGTCTATAAAATTGTTCATGGACTGGCACCTCCCTAGCTAGCTGACCTAATTAAACCTTACATAGCAGCCCTGGCTTTGCGTTCTCAGGGTGCAGGACTACTTTGTGTCCCTAGGGTGAATAAGAAGTGTGCGGGTCATAGAGCTTTCTCTTATCATGCCCCTGTGCTGTGGAATAATCTCACCGCATCAATAAAACAATCAGATTTTGTGGAGACTTTCAAGTCTAGACTTAAGACACACTTATTTTTCCTTTCATATGGCTAGCATACTGGCGTAGTATAGTTCTACGCTTTTTACTGTTTTAATTCATTTTATTAGGAAACGGAGCGTGCCACGGCCTCAACTTTACCTAAATTCTGGGTCTTTTAGTGAAGCTTAGGGCTAGTGGCTGGCGATCACATTAGTATTTCCTGTTTTTCTTGGTGTTTAATGCTGGCAAATTATATTGTATTTCTTGTCTTTCTGACACCTGATTCTGTTTTTTTTTTTTTTTTTTTTTTTCTCTCTGTTTAAGGTTCAGCTCCATCCAGAGATGGGTGTGGTATTTGTGCTGGAGACCCTCGTGTCCTGTGCACCAACAGCATTTCCTGGATATTTGTTTTGTGAATTGTTCTGTAATTTATGTCTGTAGGATGGCCCAAGCAGAGGGTCACCCCTTTGAGTCTGGTCTGCTTGAGGTTTCTTCCTCAGCGGGAGTTTTTCCTTACCACTGCTGCTCTGGGGGTTAGTAAGGTTAGACCTTACTTGTGTGAAGTGCCTTGAGGCAACTCTGTTGTGATTTGGCGCTATATAAATGAAAATAAATTGAAATTGAATTGAAATGCCCACGTGAGGACAGCAAGCAGACACACGTGAGTCACACTGAGCAGTTGTTATTTCATGTCTGTCCATACACAGTATGTGTCCCCCAGCTGGGACATCCAGAACCACAGATCTCCATAGCCGCTCCTATGGGCGGACATACCCCCTGTCAGTTCAGCCCACACACCAACGTGTCACTGTGTCTGTTGGCAAAGCCACCCTCATGGGGGCACTTAGACAAATTTCACATCCAGTTCGACAGTGATTGTCTGCTGACTGTTTTCATGCTAATAGTGCGAATGGCCACACATTTTCTAAGTGCCAAACAAGTGGTGTTAGATGTTTGTGTGTGTCAGCTGGAATTTGGCCAACACCTGCCGCAAGAGGGTTCGATGGGCTCTCACAGCACACACTCTGTCTTTCAGCCGGTGGTGTGTGCAGATAGTTGCAGCAACAGGTGTATGAGACATTGGAGGCAGCTATGATTTTACACGTATTGCATACGATTCCTGTTTCATGTGCACTTCATGCGCATTTCAACCACATTCGTGCTATGTGTGAAGGGGCCCTAAGATTCGTCCCATCCTGTCTATGGCTGAGGCAGAGACTCTGATCCAAGCACTTCTCTCTTCGAGACTGGATTACTGCAATGTCCTTTTCTCTGGTTTACCATAGTCCAGCATTAGGGGTCACCATTTGGTTTAAAATGCTGCTGCCAGAGTTTTCACAAGAACCACAAAGTTCGACCACATTACACCTATTTTGGCGTCTCTTCACTGGCTTCCTGTCTCTGTGATGTGAGATTTTAAGGTTCTGTTACTAACCTATAAAATTATTCATGGACTAGCACCTCCCTACTTAGTTGACCTATGTACCTGCCTGGGCATTGCATTTGCATGGCGCAGGACTACTTTGTGTCCCCTAGGGTGAATAAACAGAGCTCTCTCTTGTCATGCACTTGGTTTGTGGAATGATCTCAGTGTGTCAATAAAACAATCAGATTCTGTAGAGACATTCAAGTTCAGACTTAAGACGCATCTATTCTTTTGTGCAATCTGTAAAAACCTTGTAACTGTTAGAATGGCCTAAGCAGTGGGTCACCCCTCTGAGTCTGGTCTGCTTAAGGTTTCTTCCTCAATATCGTCAGAGGGAGGTTTTTTTTTTACCACTGTCCCGTGTGCTTGCTCAGGGGGGTTGGTAAGGTTAGACCTTGCGCATGTGAAGCACCTTGAAGCCGCTTTGTTGTGACTTGACGCTATTTGAATTGATCCTCTGTCCAGTATTACTCATATTATATTTGTCTTTATTATCTGGAAAAATTTAATTAACTGTTCTTTATATATGATAACCAGTTGTATTTATCAGTGCAATCTGAACAGACTAATAAATTAATTAATCCTCAAACCTCACAGATTTAAAGATGAAGATCATGATGAAGGATGATGTGTACTTTTCAAGCTTTTACACTTGGACTAAACTGAAGTTATTGTGTTTGGGCCTAAACACCACAGGAACACATTCTTGTCACAGAGCCTCTGAACACAGTATTGCCTTGGCCTCAAGCAGCACTGCAAAGACTTCTTCAGGACTTGTCATTCATCACCCACATAAAACCGATTCCTGGGACTGCCTTTTCCACCTGCTGAATAAAATGAGGCACATTCTGTCCCAAAAGCATGCCAGAAAAAACATAGTCCATGAATGTGTTACTTCTAGGCTGGATTACTGTAAATAGCTGTCATCAGGTTGTCCCATCGCATATGCTGACATGATGTTGATCCCTGACCTTTCTGATAAGACTGTAATCCTGATTTTTGATATTGTTTTCCTTTGATCAAGGTTCTGACTTTTGGTTAGGATCTTAGAACTTAAGCATCAGTGATGAAAGATAAAAGACAGGATCCAACCTTTGATCCATGTCAGAATTTAATCAGATACCTCTTGACTCAAGACCGACCTCGCCGCCAACTGTCACTGAGTATGCCTGCGTCCGTTTGTGAAACCAACAAAGTGACAAAACCAGGACCTGCTGTGAGCGATCTCTTTGGTGCCATCTGACACAAACATGAACTGAGGACCTCCAAAATGGCTGCCAGAGGGTGTGGCTAGAGGCTGTGTTACCAAGACACACCCATCATCATCCCAGGTGATGACAACATTAACACCCTGAACTTGCATAATAATTCTACCTGGACAATAATCCCATGTGGTCCTGGACCATGTGAGCAGAGCGAGCCTCTGTGTGTGTGTGTGCATGTGTACGTGTGTGCAGTGTGTTTATGGTGCTGTGGTCTCCATCAGACTCTCAGAGTTTCTCCTTGTGGACCACGGGGATGGGCAGCACCTGATGGATCTTTGCTCGGTCGCCGTCCACCTGCAGATGGACCCAGTCAGGCTGGAAGGAACCTTTGAACCCCACGAACACCAGTTTATCTACAGAAAGCAGAAAAGAGTCAACAGAAATGTTGTGGTGCTTTGGTTTGTTTTAAGTTAGCGATGTTAAGCGAGTTTTGTTTTTAATTTCATTGCCACTTGCATTATGGCTGAACAACTTTAAGAAAACCTGTAATTGAGATATTTGTGTTGGCAGTGTCAGTAGACCAAGCAGCAGTAGACCAAATCAGTAACTCTTCACGGAGGATTCCAAGGCATTCCCAGATCAGTTGGCAAATATAATTCCTCCAACATGTTTTCCCCGGGGGACTCTTCCCAGTTGGATGTGCCTGGAGGACCTCCTTAGGGAGACCACCAAGGGGCATCCTTACCAGTTGCTCGAACCACCTCAACTGGGTCCTTTCAGTGTGAATAAGCAGTGAATCTACTCTGAGTTCCTTCCAGATAGTCAAGCTTCTCACCCTTGTCCAGGAGTGTAAGCCCAGATCCTCGACAGAAGAATCCCAATTCTTTCATTTGTATCCACAACCTTATTCTTTTGGTCATTACTTAAACGTCATGACCATACAGTAGTGTTCAGAATAATAGTAGTGCTATGTGACTAAAAAGATTAATCCAGGTTTTGAGTATACGAGGGCTGTCAATAAAGTAACGGTCCTTTTTATTTTTTTCAAAAACTATATGGATTTCATTCATATGTTTTTACGTCAGACATGCTTGAACCCTCGTGCGCATGCGTGAGTTTTTCCACGCCTGTCGGTGACGTCATTCGCCTGTGAGCACTCCTTGTGGGAGGAGTCGTCCAGCCCCTCGTCGGAATTCCTTTGTCTGAGAAGTTGCTGAGAGACTGGCGCGTTGTTTGATCAAAATTTTTTCTAAACCTGTGAGACACATCGAAGTGGACACGGTTCGAAAAATTAAGCTGGTTTTCAGTGAAAATTTTAACGGCTGATGAGAGATTTTGAGGTGATTCTGTCGCTTTAAGGACTTCCCACGGTGCGAGACGTCGTGCAGCGCTCTCAGCCGCCGTCGTCAGCCTGTTCAAGCTGAAAACCTCCACATTTCAGGCTCTATTGATCCAGGACGTCGTGAGAGAACAGAGAAGTTTCAGAAGAAGTCGGTTTCAGCATTTTATCCGGATATTCCACTGTTAAAGGAGATTTTTTTAATGAAAGATGTGCGGACGGGTCCGCGCGTCGGCTCGCAGCCGCCGCGATGCTCCGCCACAGGAAAAACACCTCTGTTGAAAGCCTTAAGGACAAGTTGGAACATGTCCTGCTGTTAAACAATTTCTCATATACTCACTCCACTGAAAGCCATCAAAAGCCGCCTGGATTTTACAAATGGTTATCAACACGGAGGTGTTTTTCCTGTGCTGCCGCACCGCGCCAGCTGCGTCCCGATGCGCGGACCCGTCCGCACGTCTTTCATTAAAAAAATCCCCTTTAACAGTGGAACATCCGGATAAAATGCTGAAACCGACTTCTTCTGAAACTTCTCTGTTCTCTCACGACGTCCTGGATCAATAGAGCCTGAAATGTGGAGGTTTTCAGCTTGAACAGGCTGACGACGGCGGCTGAGAGCGCTGAGCGACGTCTCGCACCGTGGGAAGTCCTTAAAGCGACAGAATCACCTCAAAATCTCTCATCAGCTGTTAAAATTTTCACTGAAAACCAGCTTAATTTTTCGAACCGTGTCCACTTCGATGTGTCTCACAGGTTTAGAAAAAATTTTGATCAAACAACGCGCCAGTCTCTCAGCAACTTCTCAGACAAAGGAATTCCGACGAGGGGCTGGACGACTCCTCCCACAAGGAGTGCTCACAGGCGAATGACGTCACCAACAGGCGTGGAAAAACTCACGCATGCGCACGAGGGTTCAAGCATGTCTGACGTAAAAACATATGAATGAAATCCATATAGTTTTTGAAAAAATAAAAAGGACCGTTGCTTTATTGACAGACCTCGTATTTCTTATTGTTACATGGGAAACAAGGTACCAGTAGATTCAGTAGATTCTCACAAATCTAACAAGACCAAGCATTCATGATATGCACACTCTTAAGGCTATGAAATTAGGCTATTAGTAAAAAAAAGTAGAAAAGAGGTGTTCACAATAATAGTAGTGTGGCATTCAGCCAGTGAGTTCGTCTATTTTGTGGAACAAACAGGTGTGAATCAGGTGTCCCCTGTGTAAGGATGAAGCCAGCACCTGTTGAACATGCTTTTCTCTTTGAAAGCCTGAGGAAAATGGGACGTTCAAGACATTGTTCAGAAGAACAGCGTAGTTTGATTAAAAAGTTGATTGGAGAGGGGAAAACGTATACGCAGGTGCAAAAAATTATAGGCTGTTCATCTACAATGATCTCCAATGCTTTAAAATGGACAAAAAAAAAAAAAAAAAACAGACGCGTGGAAGAAAACGGAAAACAAACATCAAAATGGATAGAAGAATAAACAGAATGGCAAAGGCTCACCCATTGATCAGCTCCAGAATAATCAAAGACAGTCTGGAGTTACCTGTAAGTGCTGTGACAGTTAGAAGACGCTTGTGTGAAGCTAATTTATTTGCAAGAATCCCTGGCAAAGTCCCTCTGTTAAATAAGAGATATGTGCAGAAGAGGTTACAATTTGCCAAAGAACACATCAACTGGCCTAAAGAGAAATGGAGGAATATTTTATGGACTGATGAGAGTAAAAGTGTTCTTTTTGGGTCCAAGAGCCATAGACAGTTTGTGAGACGACTGCCAAACTCTGAATTCAAGCCACAGTTCACAGTGAAGACAGTGAAGCATGGTGGTGCAAGCATCATGATATGGGCATGTTTCTCCTACTATGGTGTTGGGCCTGTATAACGTATACCGGTATCATGGATCAGTTTGGATAAGTCAGAATACTTGAAGAGGTCATGTTGCCTTATGCTGAAGAGGACATGCCCTTGAAATGGGTGTTTCAACAAGAAAATGACCCCAAGCACACTAGTAAATGAGCAAAATCTTGGTTCCAAACCAACAAAATTAATGCCTCGCAGATGTGAAGAAATCATGAAAAACTGTGGTTATACAACTCAATGCTAGTTTAGTGATTCACAGGATTGCTAAAAATGCAGTTTGAACATAATAGTTTTGAGTTTGTAGCGTCAACAGCAGATGCTACTATTATTGTGAACACCCCCTTTTCTACTTTTTTTACTAATAGCCCAATTTCATAGCCTTAAGAGTGTGCATATCATGAATGCTTGGTCTTGTTGGATTTGTGAGAATCTACTGAATCTACTGGTACCTTGTTTCCCATGTAATAATAATCAATCAATCAACTTTTTTCTTATATAGCGCCAAATCACAACAAACAGTTGCCCCAAGGCGCTCCATATTGCAAGGCAAGGCCATACAATAACCATGAAAAACCCCAACGGTCAAAACGACCCCCTATGAGCAAGCACTTGGCCACAGTGGGAAGGAAAAACTCCCTTTTAACAGGAAGAAACCTCCAGCAGAACCAGGCTCAGGGAGGGGCAGTCTTCTGCTGAGACTGGTTGGGGCTGAGGGAAAGAACCAGGAAAAAGACATGCCGAGAAGGGGGGCAGAGATCGATCACTAATGATTAAATGCAGAGTGCTGCATACGGAGCAAAAAAAGAAAGAAACAGTGCATCATGGGAACCCCCCCACAGTCTACGTCTAAAGCAACATAACCAAGGGATGGTCCAGGGTCACCCGATCCAGCCCTAACTATAAGCCTTAGCGAAAAGGAAAGTTTTAAGCCTAATCTTAAAAGTAGAGAGGGTATCTGTCTCCCTGATCTGAATTGGGAGCTGGTTCCACAGGAGAGGAGCCTGAAAGCTGAAGGCTCTGTCTCCCATTCTACTCTTACAAACCCTAGGAACTACAAGTAAGCCCGCAGTCTGAGAGCAAAGCGCTCTAATGGGGTAATATGGTACTACGAGGTCCCTAAGATAAGATGGGACCTGATTATTCAAAACCTTATAAGAAGAAGGATTTTAAATTCTATTCTAGAATTAACAGGAAGCCAATGAAGAGAGGCCAACACGGGTGAGATATGCTCTCTCCTGCTAGTCCCCGTCAGTACTCTAGCTGCAGCATTCTGAACCAACTGAAGGCTTTTTAGGGAACTTTTAGGACAACCTGATAATAATGAATTACAATAGTCCAGCCTAGAGAAAATAAATGCATGAATTAGTTTTTCAGCATCACTCTGAGACAAGACCTTTCTGATTTTAGAGATATTGCGTAAATGCAAAAAGGCAGTCCTACATATTTGTTTAATATGCGCTTTGAATGACATATCCTGATCAAAAATTACTCCAAGATTTCTCACAGTATTACTAGAGATCAGGGAAATGCCATCCAGAGTAACGATCTGGTTAGACACCATGCTTCTAAGATTTGTGGGGCCAAGTACAATAACTTCAGTTTTATCTGAGTTTAAAAGCATGAAATTAGAGGTCATCCATGTCTTTATGTCTGTAAGACAATCCTGCAGTTTAGCTAATTGGTGTGTATCCTCTGGCTTCATGGATAGATAAAGCTGGGTATCATCTGCGTAACAATGAAAATTTAAGCAATACCGTCTAATAATACTGCCCAAGGGAAGCATGTATAAAGTGAATAAAATTGGTCCTAGCACAGAACCTTGTGGAACTCCATAATTAACTTTAGTCTGTGAAGAAGATTCCCCATTTACATGAACAAACTGTAATCTATTAGACAAATACGATTCAAACCACCGCAGCGCAGTGCCTTTAATACCTATGACATGCTCAAAAAAATATACTCAAAACCTGGATTAATCTTTTTAGTCACATAGCACTACTATTATTCTGACACTACTGTAGGTGAGGACAGGAGCATAAATCAAGTGGTAAATTGAGAGCCTTCCCTTCTGGTTCAGCTCCTTCTTTGCCATGATGGTCTCGTACAGCCTCTGTAAAACATCAGACGCCACCCCAATCCGTCTATTGATCACCACTTGTGAACAAGATCCTGAGATACTTAAACTCCTCTATTTGGGGAAATAACTCTCCCCCGACCCAGAGGGGACAGTCTATCCTTTTTCAGAGGACCCTAGACTCAGATTTGGAGGTGCTGATTGTAATCCCAGTTGGTCCTCACTTGGCCTCAAACCTGAGCAGCACACATTGAAGGTCACTGCATGATGAAGTCAACAGAACCACATCATTTGCAAAAAGCAGAGATTCAACTCTGAGTTCACCCTCAGAGTTGAATCTCTGTTTTTTTTTTTTTTCTCTGTTTCTTGAAATCCTGACCATGAAAATCATGAACAAGACTGGTGACAAGGGACAACCAAATCCAAAGCCGAATCCAACCTCCTCTGGGATCAGGTCCTACTTTGGTCATATAGAGACCAGATGGTGTTCCAGCAGTTCGAGCTCCCCAATACTGCCACAGCACCCATCACAGGACACCTTAAGGTACCCCAGTCATAATCCTTTTCCACGTCCACAAAACACATGTAGACTGGTTCGTCATACTTCTACAACCTTTCTAATATCCCTGCCAAGGTAAAGAGCTGGTTCACAGTTCAATAACCAGGTTGGAACCCACGTTGTTCCTCCTGAATTATTTATGATGCATTGATGTATTTATTGATGGTTATTTATTTGTGATGTATTTATTGACAGATTATTTATTTATTTATGATGTATTTATTGGTGGTTATTTATTTGTGATGTATTTATTGATGGTTATTTATTTGTGATGTATTTATTGACAGATTATTTATTTATTTATGATGTATTTATTGGTGGTTATTTATTTGTGATGTATTTATTGTCATGTTATTAATTTATTGCTTTGGATTGGATTTTATGCTTTTAACAGAGACATGGCTTCGGGCTGGTGAATCCTTCGCCTTCTCGGAGCTACTTCCCCCGGGTTGCTCCTTCTTCAGCTCCCCTCGCACTACAGGCAAAGGTGGTGGTTTGGCGACAGTGTTTAAATCTGACTTTGTTTGCTGCCCGCTTCCCACTAAAGCCTATGCGAGCTTCGAGCTACAGCTCTTTGAAATCAGATTGGACATACCTGTCTTGTGCGCACTCATCTATCGCCCTCCTCAATTTAACAAAGATTTTATAAATGAGTTTTCTGACTTTGTGGCAGGTATTGTTCTTAATCGTAACGCATTTTTAATTGCTGGGGACATTAATATTCATGTTTGTTGTCCATCCAAGCCCTTTGTCAATGACTTTCTTAATGTTGTGGACTCTTTTAATCTTAAGCAGGCAGTAAATGTCCCGACCCACGACAAGGGTCATACTCTGGACCTTATCTTATTCAGTGGTCTAAATGTGAACGTCATAGAGATCTGTAACGCAGGCATATCGGACCATTTTCCTGTGCTTTTTTCTGTCGCGGTGTACTCCACTATTAGGAAACAATGCGTTCCGGCGCACCAGCGGCGCGCTATCTGCCCCGCTACTGCGCCACTCTTTTCTGCTGCATTTCATGCTTCTGAACTTAAGTCTTACGATTCTAATACAAATATTGATGAGTTTGTTAGCTTGTTCAATACTGCGTGTTCAGAGATTCTCAACGTTGTCGCCCCTTTCACTAATCGGCGTGCAAAACGCTCAGAGCCATGGCACAATGATTTTACGCGCGCACGCAGACGGGAATGCCGCCGTGCAGAACGGAAATGGAAGAAAGATCAACTTCAAGTATCACTGGGGATTTTAAGACATTCACTTGCGAATTATCAAGATTCTGTGAAGACCGCAAAATCAGAGTATATGGCAAATATTGTGTCTACAAATCTTCACAAACCCCAGGTTCTTTTTAATGTTTTGAACAAGATTGTTAACCCTATTGATTCAACTGGTACTGTTCCCTCTGTTTCTTTGTGTGAAAAATTTTGTCAATTTTTCAGTGACAAAATTTCACTCATTCGATCTTCTTTGCCAACTGTCATCGCTGACCCCTGCATCATTCCTGCGTGCACAGCTGTTTTTAGTCAATTTGAGCCTATTTCTCTGTGTGAACTATCTAAAACTGTTCAAAGTTTAAGGCCTTCAGACTGCACTGGATTTCCTTCCTGCTAAGCTTTTGAAAGAAGTCCTTGATTCAGTTGGCCCTTGTATTTTACAGCTGATTAATGCTTCTCTGTCTTCAGGTGTCATTCCTTGTTCCTTTAAACAGGCCATGATACAGCCCCTTTAAAAAAAAAAACATAATTTGGACCCTGCTATTTTTTCTAATTATAGACCCATTTCTAAGACATCATTTTTATCTAAAATACTTGAAAAAGTGGTCTATACTCAGCTAACAGTCACACCTTACTGCATTTGACATAACTGAAAAGTTCCAGTCTGGTTTTAAACCTTTGCACAGCACTGAAACTGCTCTTTTAAAAGTTTTTAATGATCTTCTTTTAATCATGGACACTGGCAGCTCAGCTGTGCTTGTGCTTTTGCATTTAACTGCAGTCTTTGACACTGTTGACCACCAGGTCTTATTATCTCGCCTTGAATCATGTGTTGGATTAAATGGCACAGTGCTCAAATGGTTTAAGTCCTATTTGACTGGTCGGTGCTTTTCTGTAAACCTTGGTCCCTTTGCGTCACAGAAAGCCCCTTTGACTTGTGGAGTACCTCAGGGTTCAATTTTAGGGCGAATTTTATTTTTGCTTTATTTGCTTCCTTTAGGATCAATTTTTAAGAAATCTAACATTCAGTTTCACTGCTTTGCTGATGATGTGCAGATTTATCTACCTCTGAACCTTAAAACAAACTCATCTACCATCCTACAGACTTGCTTTCAAGAAGTCAAAGACTGGATGTCTTTAAACTTTTTGAATCTAAATGAAAGCAAAACAGAGATTGTGGTCTTTGGTGACCTTGACCTTTCTGCCCTTGGTCCACTCGCCTCCTACTGTCGTTCATCTGCTAAGACCCTTGGTGTTTTTATAGACAGCTCTTTTAAATTCGAGAAGCAGATCAACACAGTGGTCAAAACAAGCTTCTTCCAGCTTAGACTTTTAAGTAAAATCAAGCGTTACCTGCCCCCAAATCAGCTGGAACAGGTTGTGCACGCCTTGATCACGTCTCGTTTAGACTACTGCAATTCTTCGTATGTTGGTCTTAATCAGTCGTCTCTGCATCGTCTCCAGATGGTGCAAAATGCAGCTGCACGTCTGCTCACTGGAGCCAAACGGCACCAACACATCTCTCCTGTTTTAGCTTCACTGCACTGGTTGCCTGTTGCTTTTAGAATTGATTTTAAGATTTTGTTGCTTGTTTTTAAATCAATTCACGGTCAAGCCCCATTCTGTTTATCTGATATGCTGTCATTGCATACTCCAGGAAGAGCTCTGCGCTCCGTGGACCAGAGTTTACTGGTCTGTCCCAGATCTAAGCTAAGGACCAGGGGAGACAGAGCCTTTGCTGTTGCGGGGCCCAAGCTCTGGAACTCTCTGCCATTGAATGTCTGACTGGCTCCTTCAGTTGACTCTAAGACTCTTTTAAAGACATATCTTTTTGCACTGGCTTTTAATACAAGATGAGCTGAACACTGCCACATCTTTTACTGTCTTGTTGATTTATTTTGTTCTTGTATTTAACGATATAATTTTAAATCCTTTTATTGTACAGCACTTTGGGGCAGTGTTGACTGTTTGTAAATGCTTTATAAATAAACCTGACCTTGACCTATTGCTGATGTATTTATTGGTGGTTATTTATTTGTGAAGAATTGGCAGGTTATTTATTTATTTACTAGCTGGGGTACCCGGTGCTGCCCGGGTTAACCTTTTCATACATAAGCCAAATGCCAATCATTTTAATCAAAACAATTGCCCAACATTTGTTTTTGTAATTATGATGTCTTATAAATATAACAGTTAATGGGCTAAAGTTTGTCCAGCAGAACTATGATAAGAGGTGGACTCCAAAAACTAAGTGGAAATACTTGGTTAAAAGACTAACACATTTGAAGTCCTTCATGCAGGCTTTGTTTTGCAGTCAATTTTATAACAAAATTACACACAAAAGGTAAGTAACAGTAAATGGAAATATCAATTAATCAAAATTGAGGTAGTGGTGTATTTCACTCTTTATACATTGCAATTTTACAAACATAAAATGAATGTATTCAGACAGGAAGGCAAACTGGGTTGTACAGGATAGTCAGGTGTTTAACAGTTGAGAACATCAAGTAGCTGAAGGAAGGGATTAAATAAACAGAGATGGCCAACACATATACAGGGCTGGAAATTTGAATCTGCCTGGTCATACCCATAGCCGGCTATTTTGGGGGTAATTTTCAGTTCAATGTTTAAAAAATAGTACCAGTTTGTTACCCATGTCATGAGGATTCAGAATATATACTCAACAAAAATATAAACGCAACACTTTTGGTTTTGCTCCCATTTTGTATGAGATGAACCCAAAGATCTAAAACTTTTTCCACATACACAATATCACCATTTCCCTCAAATGTTCACAAACCAGTCGAAATCTGTGATAGTGAGCACTTCTCCTTTGCTGAGATAATCCATCCCACCTCACAGGTGTGCCATACCAAGATGCTGATTAGACACCATGATTAGTGCACAGGTGTGCCTTAGACTGCCCACAATAAAAGGCCACTCTGAAAGGTGCAGTTTTGTTTTATTGGGGGGGGATACCAGTCAGTATCTGATGTGACCACCATTTGCCTCATGCAGTGCAACACATCTCCTTCGCATCATCCGTGAAGAGAACACCTCTCCAACGTGCCAAACGCCAGCGAATGTGAGCATTTGCCCACTCAAGTCGGTTACGACGACAAACTGGAGTCAGGTCGAGACACCGATGAGGACGACGAGCATGCAGATGAGCTTCCCTGAGACGGTTTCTGACAGTTTGTGCAGAAAATCTTTGGTTATGCAAACCGATTGTTTCAGCAGCTGTCCGAGTGGCTGGTCTCAGACGATCTTGGAGGTGAACATGCTGGATGTGGAGGTCCTGGGCTGGTGTGGTTACATGTGGTCTGCGGTTGTGAGGCTGGTTGGATGTACTGCCAAATTCTCTGAAACGACTTTGGAGACGGCTTATGGTAGAGACATGAACATTCAATACACGAGCAACAGCACTGGTTGACATTCCTGCTGTCAGCATGCCAAGTGCACGCTCCCTCAAATCTTGCTACATCTGTGGCATTGTACTGTGTGATAAAACTGCACCTTTCAGAGTGGCCTTTTATTGTGGGCAGTCTAAGGCACACCTGTGCACTAATCATGGTGTCTAATCAGCATCTTGGTATGGCACACCTGTGAGGTGGGATGGATTATCTCAGCAAAGGAGAAGTGCTCACTATCACAGATTTAGACTGGTTTGTGAACAATATTTGAGGGAAATGGTGATATTGTGTATGTGGAAAAAGTTTTAGATCTTTGAGTTTATCTCATACAAAATGGGAGCAAAACCAAAAGTGTTGCGTTTATATTTTTGTTGAGTGTATATAGTTTTTAGGGCTACATATTATAGTTTGGGAGTTTATCCCGGACAGACAGAAAGACAGAAGTGGCAGCATGAAAAGCACATGGTGCAACACTGTATAGTCTTACATAAATGGCTATTTTGGGGGTAATTTTCAGTTAAACTTTTAAAAAATGGTACCAGTTTGTTCCCTATGTCATGAGGATTCAGAATATATAGTGAGGAAAATAAGTATTTGAACAACCTGTGATTTTGCAAGTTCTCCCACTTAGAAGTCATCGAGGGGTCTGAAATTTTCATCTTAGGTGCATGTCCACTGTGAGAGACATAATCTAAAAAAAAAAAATCTGGAAATCACAATGTATGATTTTTTAAATAATTTATTTGTATGTTACTGCTGCAAATAAGTATTTCAACACCTCAAATCAATGTTAATATTTGGTACAGTAGCCTTTGTTTGCAATTACAGAGGTCAAACGTTTCCTGTAGTTTTTCACCAGCAGGGATTTTGGTCCACTCCTACATACAGAATACAATGATTTGCAAATCCTCTTCAACCTATATTCAGTTGAATACACCACAAAGACAAGATATTTAATGTTCAAATTGATGAACCTGTTTATCAGTTTGTTGGTTTATTGTTTTTGTGCAAATATTTGCTCATTTTGAAATGGATGCCTGCAACACATTTCAAAAAATCAATCAATTTTTATTTATATAGCGCCAAATCACAACAAACAGTTGCCCCAAGGCGCTTTATATTGTAAGGCAAGGCCATACAATAATTATGTAAAACCCCAACGGTCAAAACGACCCCCTGTGAGCAAGCACTTGGCTACAGTGGGAAGGAAAAACTCCCTTTTAACAGGAAGAAACCTCCAGCAGAACCAGGCTCAGGGAGGGGCAGTCTTCTGCTGGGACTGGTTGGGGCTGAGGGAGAGAACCAGGAAAAAGACATGCTGTGGAGGGGAGCAGAGATCGATCACTAATGATTAAACGCAGAGTGGTGCATACAGAGCAAAAAGAGAAACAGTGCATCATGGGAACCCCCCCAGCAGTCTACGTCTATAGCAGCATAACTAAGGGATGGTTCAGGGTCACCTGATCCAGCCCTAACTATAAGCTTTAGCAAAAAGGAAAGTTTTAAGCCTAATCTTAAAAGTAGAGAGGGTGTCTGTCTCCCTGATCTGAATTGGGAGCTGGTTCCACAGGAGAGGAGCCTGAAAGCTGAAGGCTCTGCCTCCCATTCTACTCTTACAAACCCTAGGAACTACAAGTAAGCCTGCAGTCTGAGAGTGAAGCGCTCTATTGGGGTGATATGGTACTACGAGGTCCCTAAGATAAGATGGGACCTGATTTTTCAAAACCTTATAAGTAAGAAGAAGAATTTTAAATTCTATTCTAGAATTAACAGGAAGCCAATGAAGAGAGGCCAATATGGGTGAGATATGCTCTCTCCTTCTAGTCCCCGTCAGTACTCTAGCTGCAGCATTTTGAATTAACTGAAGGCTTTTTAGGGAACTTTTAGGACAACCTGATAATAATGAATTACAATAGTCCAGCCTAGAGGAAATAAATGCATGAATTAGTTTTTCAGCATCACTCTGAGACAAGACCTTTCTAATTTTAGAGATATTGCGTAAATGCAAAAAAGCAGTCCTACATATTTGTTTAATATGCGCTTTGAATGACATATCCTGATCAAAAATGACTCCAAGATTTCTCACAGTATTACTAGAGGTCAGGGTAATGCCATCCAGAGTAAGGATCTGGTTAGACACCATGTGTCTAAGATTTGTGGGGCCAAGTACAATAACTTCAGTTTTATCCGAGTTTAAAAGCAGGAAATTAGAGGTCATCCATGTCTTTATGTCTGTAAGACAATCCTGCAGTTTAGCTAATTGGTGTGTGTCCTCTGGCTTCATGGATAGATAAAGCTGGGTATCATCTGCGTAACAATGAAAATTTAAGCAATACCGTCTAATAATACTGCCTAAGGGAAGCATGTATAAAGTGAATAAAATTGGTCCTAGCACAGAACCTTGTGGAACTCCATAATTAACTTTAGTCTGTGAAGAAGATTCCCCATTTACATGAACAAATTGTAATCTATTAGACAAATATGATTCAAACCACCGCAGCGCAGTGCCTTTAATACCTATGGCATGCTCTAATCTCTGTAATACAATTTTATGGTCAACAGTATCAAAAGCAGCACTGAGGTCTAACAGAACAAGCACAGAGATGGGTCCACTGTCCGAGGCCATAAGAAGATCATTTGTAACCTTCACTAATGCTGTTTCTGTGCTATGATGAATTCTAAAACCTGACTGAAACTCTTCAAATAGACCATTCCTCTGCAGATGATCAGTTAGCTGTTTTACAACTACCCTTTCAAGAATTTTTGAGAGAAAAGGAAGGTTGGAGATTGGCCTATAATTAGCTAAGATAGCTGGGTCAAGTGATGGCTTTTTAAGTAATGGTTTAATTACTGCCACCTTAAAAGCCTGTGGTACATAGCCAACTAACAAAGACAGATTGATCATATTTAAGATCGAAGCATTAAATAATGGTAGGGCTTCCTTGAGCAGCCTGGTAGGAATGGGGTCTAATAGACATGTTGATGGTTTGGATGAAGTAACTAATGAAAATAACTCAGAACAATCGGAGAGAAAGAGTCTAACCAAATACCGGCATCACTGAAAGCAGCCAAAGATAACGATACGTCGTTGGGATGGTTATGAGTAATTTTTTCTCTAATAGTTAAAATTGTATTAGCAAAGAACGTCATGAAGTCATTACTAGTTAAAGTTAATGGAATACTCAGCTCAATAGAGCTCTGACTCTTTGTCAGCCTGGCTACAGTGCTGAAAAGAAACCTGGGGTTGTTCTTATTTTCTTCAATTAGTGATGAGTAGAAAGATGTCCTAGCTTTACGGAGGGCTTTTTTATAGAGCAACAGACTCTTTTTCCAGGCTAAGTGAAGATCTTCTAAATTAGTGAGATGCCATTTCCTCTCCAACTTACGGGTTATCTGCTTTAAGCTACGCGTTTGTGAGTTATACGACGGAGTCAGGCACTTCTGATTTAAAGCTCTCTTTTTCAGAGGAGCTACAGCATCCAAAGTTGTCTTCAATGAGGATGTAAAACTATTGACGAGATACTCTATCTCACTTACAGAGTTTAGGTAGCTACTCTGCACTGTGTTGGTATATAGCATTAGAGAACATAAAGAAGGAATCATATCCTTAAACCTAGTTACAGCGCTTTCTGAAAGACTTCTAGTGTAATGAAACTTATTCCCCACTGCTGGGTAGTCCATCAGAGTAAATGTAAATGTTATTAAGAAATGATCAGACAGAAGGGAGTTTTCAGGGAATACTGTTAAGTCTTCTATTTCCATACCATAAGTCAGAACAAGATCTAAGATATGATTAAAGTGGTGGGTGGACTCATTTACATTTTGAGCAAAGCCAATAGAGTCTAATAATAGATTAAATGCAGTGTTGAGGCTGTCATTCTCAGCATCTGTGTGGATGTTAAAATCACCCACTATAATTATCTTATCTGAGCTAAGCACTAAGTCAGACAAAAGGTCTGAAAATTCACAGAGAAACTCACAGTAACGACCAGGTGGACGATAGATAATAACAAATAAAACTGTTTTTTGGGACTTCCAATTTGGATGGACAAGACTAAGAGTCAAGCTTTCAAATGAATTAAAGCTCTGTCTGGGTTTTTGATTAATTAATAAGCTGGAATGGAAGATTGCTGCTAATCCTCCGCCTCGGCCCCTGCTACGAGCATTCTGACAGTTAGTGTGACTCGGGGGTGTTGACTCATTTAAACTAACATATTCATCCTAACTTCACATTTCTCAAAACAGAGTCGCCAATAACCAGAGTTTGATCCTCGGCGGGTGTGTCGTCGAGTGAGGAAAAACGGTTAGAAATGTGAACGGGTTGGTGGTGTACACGGGGCTTCTGTTTAGAACTACGCTTCCTCCTCACAGTCACCCAGTCGGCCTGCTTTCCCGGCTGCTCGGGATCTGCCAGAGGGGAACTAACGGCGGCTAAGCTACCTTGGTCCGCACCGACTACAGGGGCCTGGCTAGCTGTAGAATTTTCCACGGTGCGGAGCCGAGTCTCCAATTCGCCCAGCCTGGCCTCCAAAGCTATGAATAAGCTACACTTATTACAAGTACCGTTACTGCTAAAGGAGGCCGAGGAATAACTAAACATTTCACACCCAGAGCAGAAAAGTGCGGGAGAGACAGGAGAAGCCGCCATGCTAAATCGGCTAAGAGGTAGTAGCTGCGCTAAGCTAGCGCATGCCTAAAAACACGCAAAGTTAATAACGTGTAAATAATTTAGAGGTGATTCAGCAGAAGGAGTGCTTTAGTTAAGGCACGTGAAGATTACACTGGGAAACAAATCGTTATCTAGATAACTAGATCAATCTAACTGCGCAGATTAAACAGCTAACAAATACAGCAAAACACCGCTGTGCTCTGGAACAGGAAGTGATACAATACCGCAGTGAGAGCCAACCACCAGTAGAGGCCAATAGATAAAAAAGCTGGGACAATGGTATGTTTACCACTGTGTTACATCACCTTTCCTTCTAACAACACTCAATAAGCATTTGGGAACTGAGGACACTAATTGTTGAAGCTTTGTAGGTGGAATTCTTTCCCATTCTTGCTTGCTGTACGACTTCAGTTGTTCAATACTTCAGGGTCTCCGTTGTCGTATTTTGTGCTTCATAATGCGCCACACATTTTCAGTGGGCGACAGGTCTGGACTGCAGGCAGGCCAGTCTAGTACCCGTACTCTTTAACTACGAAGCCACGCTGTTGCAACACGTGCAGAGTGTGGCTTGGCACTGTCTTGCTGAAATAAGCAGGGACGTCCCTGAAAAAGACGTTGCTTGGATGGCAGCATGTGTTGCTCCAAAACCTGGATGTATCTTTTAGCATTGATGGTGCCATCACAGATGTGTAAGTTGCCCATGCCATGGTCACTACCACACCCCCATACCATCACAGATGGTGGCTTTTGAACTTTGTGCTGGTAACAATCTGGATGTCTGGAGGACACGACGTCCATGATTTCCAAAAACAATTTGAAATGTGGACTCATCAGACCACAGCACACTTTTCCACTTCGCGTCTGTCCATTTCAAATGCACTCGAGCCCAGCGTTTGTGGATGTTGCTGATGTATGGCTTTCGCTTTGCATGGTAGAGTTTTAACTTGCACTTGTAGATGTAGTGACGAACTGTGTTAACTGACAATGGTTTTCTGAAGTGTTCCTGAGCCCACGCCGTAAGATCTTTTACACAATTTAATGCAGTGCTGCCTGAGGGATTGAAAGTCACGGGCATTCAATGTTGGTTTTCGGCCTTGCCGCTTACGTGTAGAAAGCTGAATTGAATTTTGAATTGAAGATTTATTTTGAACATAAAAGAAAAAATAAAACAACAGACAACGTAAAATTAAAGTTACTTCAAAAAGGAGTGAGAAGAAGTCCAAACTTATCTAATCCCACCCCTTCTCCCTGTATATGATGATAATAATAATAACAACAACAATAATACTAATAGTAACAATAATAATGATACAATGATAAAATACAATAAAAAAAAAAAAAAGACAAAGACATAAGGAACCGATAAAACAAAACACAACAGAAAAGACAGACCCAACTAACAATGAACATAAATAAATCCATAAACAAATATAGAAATAAATAATAACAGTTTCCCGTGAACACCTGGTAACTCTTACACTTCATCCCTGTATCCCAAGAAAACATATTCCTTATATTTTGTTTTAAACTGTTGAATGTTTGGACACTGCTTTAACTCCTCATTCATACTGTTCCACAGTCTCACCCCACAGAATAAAATGCAGAATCGTTTCTTGTTTGTGTGGATTTTGTTCATTTTGAAGTTGTATTTCCCTCGTAAGTGATATCCCCCTCTCGATCCTTGAATAATTTCTGTATGTTTTTTGGTAAAAAGTTATTTTTTGCCTTGTATAAGATATGTGCTGTGTGGAATTTTACTGTGTCTGTTAATTTTAATAGTTTTGATTTTAAGAAGAGTGAGTGAGTATGATCTTGATAGCCGACATTATGAATTACCCGTATTGCCCTTTTTTGAAGAATAATTAGTGATTTCATTGAACTCATATAGTTATTACCCCAAATTTCTACACAGTAATTGAAAGACGGTAAGACAATGGAACAATATAAGATGCGGAGTGATTTATAATCCAGAACATGTTTTGCTTTGTTTAACACTGAAATGCTTCTTGATACTTTGGTTTGTATATTTGATGTGGGGTATCCAGCTGATTTTCTCATCTATTATTACCCCAAGGAATTTATTTTCATCAACCCTTTCAATCTACACCCCATCTATCTGTATTCATACTTGCTCATTAGTTCTGCAGTTCCCAAATAACATTAGTTTTGTTTTATTTAAGTTCAATTACAATTTGTTTCGGTCAAACCATATTTTCAATTTGTCCACTTCTTCAGTGATTTCCTCTACCATTTCTTTTAAATTCTCCCCAGAACAGAAAATATTCGTGTCATCAGCAAACACAACAGTTCGAATATCTGTGACACCTTACAAATATCATTAATATACAATATAAATAGTTTGGGCCCTGACACTGACCCCTGTGGTACCCCACAAACAATGTCCAAACATTCAGAACTGACATCACCCATCTTAACAAACTACTGTCTCTGTTGTAAATAGCTTCTAACCCAGTCTGATACAATACCTCTGATGCCATATGTTTCCAGTTTTTTAAATTAATATTTCATGGTTGATTGTGTCAAAGGCTTTCTTAATGTCAATAAATATTCCAACTGCATATTTCTTTTGTTCAGTGGCATTTGTGATTTCTTCAGTTGCTTGTATTATTGCTAATGTTATACTGTTTTATCTAAAACAATATTGGTTATTGGAGAGCAATTTGTGCTTTTCAATGAATATATCCAATTTATTATTAAAGTTTTTTCCAGTATTTTGGAAGTAAAGACACAGGTCTGTAGTTGTTGAAATGATGCTTGTTCCCGGTTTGTACAGTGTAAAGCCCTCCGTAAAGCTAGGACATCTTACTACTCATCACTAATTGAAGAAAATAAGAACAACCCCAGGTTTCTTTTCAGCACTGTAGCCAGGCTGACAAAGAGTCAGAGCTCTATTGAGCCGAGTATTCCTTTAACTTTAACTAGTAATGACTTCATGACGTTCTTTGCTAATACAATTTTAACTATTAGAGAAAAAATTACTCATAACCATCCCAAAGACATATCGTTATCTTTGGCTGCTTTCAGTGATGCCGGTATTTGGTTAGACTCTTTCTCTCCGATTGTTCTGTCTGAGTTATTTTCATTAGTTACTTCCTCCAAACCATCAACATCTCTATTAGACCCCATTCCTACCAGGCTGCTCAAGGAAGCCCTACCATTAATTAATGCTTCGATCTTAAATATGATCAATCTATCTTTATTAGTTGGCTATGTACCACAGGCTTTTAAGGTGGCAGTAATTAAACCATTACTTAAAAAGCCATCACTTGACTCAGCTATCTTAGCTAATTATAGGCCAATCTCCAACCTTCCTTTTCTCTCAAAAATTCTTGAAAGGGTAGTTGTAAAACAGCTAACTGATCATCTGCAGAGGAATGGTCTATTTGAAGAGTGTCAGTCAGGTTTTAGAATTCATCATAGTACAGAAACAGCATTAGTGAAGGTTACAAATGATCTTCTTATGGCCTCAGACAGTGGACTCATCTCTGTGCTTGTTCTGTTAGACCTCAGTGCTGCTTTTGATACTGTTGACCATAAAATTTTGTTACAGAGATTAGAGCATGCCATAGGTATTAAAGGCACTACACTGCAGTGGTATGAATCATATTTATCTAATAGATTACAATTTGTTCATGTAAATGGGGAATCTTCTTCACAGACTAAGGTTAATTATGGAGTTCCACAAGGTTCTGTGCTAGGACCAATTTTATTCACTTTATACATGCTTCCCTTAGGCAGTATTATTAGACGGCATTGCTTAAATTTTCATTGTTACACAGATGATACCCAGCTTTATCTATCCATGAAGCCAGAGGACACACACCAATTAGCTAAACTGCAGGATTGTCTTACAGACATAAAGACATGGATGACCTCTAATTTCCTGCTTTTAAACTCAGATAAAACTGAAGTTATTGTACTTGGCCCCACAAATCTTAGAAACATGGTGTCTAACCAGATCCTTACTCTGGATGGCATTACCCTGACCTCTAGTAATACTGTGAGAAATGTTGGAGTCATTTTTGATCAGGATATGTCATTCAATGCGCATATTAAACAAATATGTAGGACTGCTTTTTTGCATTTGCGCAATATCTCTAAAATTAGAAAGGTCTTGTCTCAGAGTGATGCTGAAAAACTAATTCATGCATTTATTTCCTCTAGGCTGGACTATTGTAATTCATTATTGTCAGGTTGTCCTAAAAGTTCCCTGAAAAGCCTTCAGTGAATTCAAAATGCTGCAGCTAGAGTACTGACAGGGACTAGAAGAAGAGAGCATATCTCACCCATATTGGCCTCTCTTCATTGGCTTCCTGTTAATTCTAGAATAGAATTGAAAATTCTTCTTCTTACTTATAAGGTTTTGAATAATCAGGTCCCATCTTATCTTATGGACCTCATAGTACCATATCACCCCAATAGAGCGCTTCGCTCTCAGACTGCAGGCTTACTTGTAGTTCCTAGGGTTTGTAAGAGTAGAATGGGAGGCAGAGCCTTCAGCTTTCAGGCTCCTCTCCTCTGGAACCAGCTCCCAATTCGGATCAGGGAGACAGACACCCTCTCTACTTTTAAGATTAGGCTTAAAACTTTCCTTTTTGCTAAAGCTTATAGTTAGGGCTGGATCAGGTGACCCTGAACCATCCCTTAGTTATGCTGCTATAGACGTAGACTGCTGGGGGGTTCCCATGATGCACTGTTTCTTTCTCTTTTTGCTCTGTATGCACCACTCTGCATTTAATCATTAGTGATTGATCTCTGCTCCCCGCCACAGCATGTCTTTTTCCTGGTTCTCTCCCTCAGCCCCAACCAGTCCCAGCAGAAGACTGCCCCTCCCTGAGCCTGGTTCTGCTGGAGGTTTCTTCCTGTTAAAAGGGAGTTTTTCCTTCCCACTGTAGCCAAGTGCTTGCTCACAGGGGGTCGTTTTGACCGTTGGGGTTTTACATAATTATTGTATGGCCTTGCCTTACAATATAAGGCGCCTTGGGGCAACTGTTTGTTGTGATTTGGCGCTATATAAAAAAAAAAAATTGATTGATTGATTGATCTCTGCTCCTCTCCACAGCATGTCTTTTTCCTGGTTCTCTCCATCAACCAGTCCCAACAGAGGATTGCCCCTCCCTGAGCCTGGTTCTGCTGGAGGTTTCTTCCTGTTAAAAGGGAGTTTTTCCTTCCCACTGTTGCCAAGTGCTTGCTCACAGGGGGTCGTTTTGACCGTTGGGGTTTTTCTGTAATTATTGTATAGCCTTGCCTTACAATATAAAGCCCCTTGGGGCAACTGTTTGTTGTGATTTGGCGCTATATAAATCACTAACACCACCCCCCCATGATGAAATCCGCGGAATTCCGCGGATCCCTGATCTGAATTGGGAGCTGCTTCCACAGGAGAGGAGCCTGAAAGCTGAAGGCTCTGCCTCCCACTCTACTCTTACAAACCCTAGGAACTACAAGTAAGCCTGCAGTCTGAGAGCGAAGCGCTCTATTGGGGTGATATGGTACTACGAGGTCCCTAAGATAAGATGGGACCTGATTATTCAAAATCTTATAAGTAAGAAGAAGAATTTTAAATTCTATTCTAGAATTAACAGGAAGCCAATGAAGAGAGGCCAATATGGGTGAGATATGCTCTCTCCTTCTAGTCCCCGTCAGTACTCTAGCTGCAGCATTTTGAATTAACTGAAGGCTTTTTAGGGAACTTTTAGGACAACCTGATAATAATGAATTACAATAGTCCAGCCTAGAGGAAATAAATGCATGAATTAGTTTTTCAGCATCACTCTGAGACAAGACCTTTCTGATTTTAGAGATATTGCGTAAATGCAAAAAAGCAGTCCTACATATTTGTTTAATATGCGCTTTGAATGACATATCCTGATCAAAAATGACTCCAAGATTTCTCACAGTATTACTAGAGGTCAGGGTAATGCCATCCAGAGTAAGGATCTGGTTAGACACCATGTTTCTAAGATTTGTGGGGCCAAGTACAATAACTTTGTTATGTGTCGGACGCAGCTCGGAGAACCGACCAGCATTTGAAGGACCCAGTATGAAATAAGCAGAGCACGGTTCAAAGGATAACTGAATTTAATACATAACAGTGATAATATAATAACAAAAGGTGCGGCCTGGCGTGGTGCGCTCCCAGCAGCGCTAACGGTCCGGAGCCAGAAGCTGTTTCGGACCCAAGGACCCCGCCGACACCCCCCAGGTGGCCGCAACAACCGAGTCTGTGAAAGAAGGAACCATTATGTGAGTCCACACTCTACACACAGAACACTTAAAGGTGTACAAACAGCAAACACTTCCTGGCTTGATTACTGATCAGCTTCCCAACCTGTAGGCATGGAACATCCCGTTCACAAAACTCCACTGCAGTGGAAGCTGATACATGACTAACAAACAGCTCAATACAATAAGGTGTGAGGGACACCACATTTACTGACTGTATAACTGTTAGTCACAAAATCTAACGTACCTCAGGAAGTGTGCTGACGAGCGTGAGACCTCACCCCCTCCTCTTTCACAGACTGTGCATCAAACCTGGACGTTCTCAGCATCCGCTGTTGATGAGATGGCTCCCGAGACGACGATCTCACCCGTCTGGTCACAAGGTCGAGTCTCTGGCAAATACACACTGTGCACTCCAGTCTTAAATGCCAACATGTTCCAATCCATCCAGATGCACTACAGCTGTGAGTCCTGACGAGTCGCAGGTGATCAGGGTGAGGTCCTGACAGCCTCAGCAACACAGCCACTCAGTCCCAAACGCACGCCACCTGGGAGGAAAACCAAAAAACAGAAACAAACCGGCAGCCCGGCCCCCCCAGCCATATAACAGTACCCCACCCTCACGGGAAGCCTCCCGGCGACCACACACACCTGGCCCAGGAGAAACACCCCCCTCCAGGGACCATGGCTGGAAACCGCGTCTGCGTTCATCCTCCAACAGACTGGTTGAACTGGCTGCATCTTTGCCCTTGTTTCTGACAGTCTCTTAGCACAGGTGTGGCCAGGAGTTCTTACACCTGTGCGGTCAGCCTTTATCCAAACATGTGTGATTAGTCATAAAACAAAACAACCAAAACACCCCCCCCCTCCCCAGGGGACCGTCCCATCAAACCCCAGGGAAGGGGAGAAAGGAAAAACAACCCAAACGTGAGCTCACAAACAAAAATGCCAAAACACCCCCCTCCCCCCCCCCCAGAGGACCGTTCCATCAAACCCCAGGGAAGGGGAGAACAGAAAAACCCAAACTTGAGCTCACAAACAAAAATGCCAAAATACCCCCCCTCCTCCCCCCAAACGACACGTAGGGACCAACACCCCCCAGAGGGCCACCCGCCAGCTCCAGGAGTAATAACCACGGCCGAGGTCCCTCTGGGATCCAACGTCACTCACGGGGACTACCAGCGCCTCCCAGAGGACCACTCGTCAACCCCAGGAGACGCCTCCCCTCATGACCCATGGACCCAGCCCCGGCCGTCCACGGCTAGATGGACCCAACGCCCTTTCCCCCCCAGAGGACACCACAGTCAAACCCTGAGGGCGGAAACTGGGGGGGGAAAACAAAAAGACACCCCAAACCCCCCCCCCCCCCCTCCCGGGTGCAGAGGCCACCTGGGAAACGCCCAGCACAACCTAACTGCACCCCTCCAGCAATGCCGACACTACGGCAACCCCGGCTGGAGTCAGAGGAGAAGAGAGGGTATAACAAAAAACAAAGAGAAAAAACAACCCATCACCCCCCAGGGGACCGTTCCATCTAACCCCGGGGGATGTGAAACAAAAAGAAATAAAAGAAAAAAACAAACAGACCAACACACAGTTGGTTGGGTCCTTTTTTTTTTTTTTTTTTTTTTTTTTGTATTTGTTCGTTGTCAAACAGGCTGCAGGGTCACAACCCCAGACAAATAGTGGAAAACAAAAAATAAACTCCCACACAAAAACCAACTCAAAAAACACCCACACAAAATGGACTAACACAAAACAAATCAGTGAGTTATACCGTCAAGCTCAACCAAATGGAACACACCTGTTCCTACTCAAGAGCTTGACGGTAACGTGATTCAGTCACCACAAGGGGGAGCCAGAGTGCTAAAAATGAAAAAACCCCTTTGGCGACAGAAAAAAACAAACGAGCTGCTTTTGTGTGCGCAGCTGAGTGCAACACACAACCAAAATGTGCTCAACTAAATAACGCCGGAGCTGATACAACAGACGCAGTAGTTACCTTTGTCCGGGGAAACGGGGCTACGACTGTAGCACAGGAAGCCCAGCGACCCGTGCTAACAGAGCTCCGCCGTGCGCGTGAACCCATTACAAACGCACTCTTGCAGCTCCCGTTTACACCTCTTATCCGGTCGGAGTGTGACGCGACGCCGTCGCCAGTCACACTCCACCACGACCCACGGATAAGGCACAACACAGGAACACGGCTGCAAGAGAGCACAAATCAGTAGCCAGTAATGGGTCTCAAACACGCACCTTCCGGGCGGAGAGCCCCGCAACTGATCCGGATAACCACTGAACGTCTGCTGCCGCCTTCCCGGCGCGTTACCGTCTCTGCTACCGCTGGGTCCGTGATGTTTGGCCAGAGACTACTGTTATGTGTCGGACGCAGCTCGGAGAACCGACCAGTGTTTGAAGGACCCAGTATGAAATAAGCAGAGCACGGTTCAAAGGATAACTGAATTTAATACATAACAGTGATAATATAATAACAAAAGGTGCGGCCTGGCGTGGTGCGCTCCCAGCAGCGCTAACGGTCCGGAGCCAGAAGCTGTGTCGGACCCAAGGACCCCGCCGACACCCCCCAGGTGGCTGCAACAACCGAGTCTGTGAAAGAAGGAACCATTATGTGAGTCCACACTCTACACACAGAACACTTAAAGGTGTACAAACAGCAAACACTTCCTGGCTTGATTACTGATCAGCTTCCCAACCTGCAGGCATGGAACATCCCGTTCACAAAACTCCACTGCAGTGGAAGCTGATACATGACTAACAAACAGCTCAATACAATAAGGTGTGAGGGACACCACATTTACTGACTGTATAACTGTGAGTCACAAAATCTAACGTACCTCAGGAAGTGTGCTGACGAGCGTGAGACCTCACCCCCTCCTCTTTCACAGACTGTGCATCAAACCTGGACGTTCTCAGCATCCGCTGTTGATGAGATGGCTCCCGAGACGACGATCTCACCCGTCTGGTCACAAGGTCGAGTCTCTGGCAAATACACACTGTGCACTCCAGTCTTAAATGCCAACATGTTCCAATCCATCCAGATGCACTACAGCTGTGAGTCCTGACGAGTCGCAGGTGATCAGGGTGAGGTCCTGACAGCCTCAGCAACACAGCCACTCAGTCCCAAACGCACGCCACCTGGGAGGAAAACCAAAAAACAGAAACAAACCGGCAGCCCGGCCCCCCCAGCCATATAACAAACTTCAGGTTTATCTGAGTTTAAAAGCAGGAAATTAGAGGTCATCCATGTCTTTATGTCTGTAAGACAATCCTGCAGTTTAGCTAATTGGTGTGTGTCCTCTGGCTTCATGGATAGATAAAGCTGGGTATCATCTGCGTAACAATGAAAATTTAAGCAATACCGTCTAATAATACTGCCTAAGGGAAGCATGTATAAAGTGAATAAAATTGGTCCTAGCACAGAACCTTGTGGAACTCCATAATTAACTTTAGTCTGTGAAGAAGATTCCCCATTTACATGAACAAATTGTAATCTATTAGATAAATATGATTCAAACCACCGCAGTGCAGTGCCTTTAATACCTATGGCATGCTCTAATCTCTGTAATAAAATTTTATGGTCAACAGTATCAAAAGCAGCACTGAGGTCTAACAGAACAAGCACAGAGATGAGTCCACTGTCCGAGGCCATAAGAAGATCATTTGTAACCTTCACTAATGCTGTTTCTGTACTATGATGAATTCTAAAACCTGACTGAAACTCTTCAAATAGACCATTCCTCTGCAGATGATCAGTTAGCTGTTTTACAACTACCCTTTCAAGAATTTTTGAGAGAAAATGAAGGTTGGAGATTGGCCTATAATTAGCTAAGATAGCTGGGTCAAGTGATGGCTTTTTAAGTAATGGTTTAATTACTGCCACCTTAAAAGCCTGTGGTACATAGCCAACTAACAAAGATAGATTGATCATATTTAAGATCGAAGCATTAAATAATGGTAGGGCTTCCTTGAGCAGCCTGGTAGGAATGGGGTCTAATAAACATGTTGATGGTTTGGATGAAGTAACTAATGAAAATAACTCAGACAGAACAATCGGAGAGAAAGAGTCTAACCAAATACCGGCATCACTGAAAGCAGCCAAAGATAACGATACGTCTTTGGGATGGTTATGAGTAATTTTTTCTCTAATAGTTAAAATTTTGTTAGCAAAGAAAGTCATGAAGTCATTACTAGTTAAAGTTAATGGAATACTCAGCTCAATACAGCTCTGACTCTTTGTCAGCCTGGCTACAGTGCTGAAAAGAAACCTGGGGTTGTTCTTATTTTCTTCAATTAGTGATGAGTAGAAAGATGTCCTAGCTTTACAGAGGGCTTTTTTATAGAGCAACAGACTCTTTTTCCAGGCTAAGTGAAGATCTTCTAAATTAGTGAGACGCCATTTCCTCTCCAACTTACAGGTTATCTGCTTTAAGCTACGGGTTTGTGAGTTATACCACGGAGTCAGACACTTCTGATTTAAAGCTCTCTTTTTCAGAGGAGCTACAGCATCCAAAGTTGTCTTCAATGAGGATGTAAAACTATTGACGAAATACTCTATCTCCCTTACAGAGTTTAGGTACCTACTCTGCACTGTGTTGGTATATGGCATTAGAGAACATAAAGAAGGAATCATATCCTTAAACCTAGTTACAGCGCTTTCTGAAAGACTTGTAGTGTAATGAAACTTATT
Source organism: Thalassophryne amazonica (assembly GCF_902500255.1). Taxonomy (NCBI): domain Eukaryota; kingdom Metazoa; phylum Chordata; class Actinopteri; order Batrachoidiformes; family Batrachoididae; genus Thalassophryne; species Thalassophryne amazonica. The sequence goes on from NC_047104.1 coordinate 20,601,011, forward strand.
CACCACTGCTGGGTAGTCCATCAGAGTAAATGTAAATGTTATTAAGAAATGATCAGACAGAAGGGAGTTTTCAGGGAATACTGTTAAGTCTTCTATTTCCATACCATAAGTCAAAACAAGATCTAAGATATGATTAAAGTGGTGGGTGGACTCATTTACTTTTTGAGCAAAGCCAATAGAGTCTAATAATAGATTAAATGCAGTGTTGAGGCTGTCATTCTCAGCATCTGTG